>NC_133135.1:25762121-26063445 GCF_048418815.1 Hemitrygon akajei
CACTCCAGAGACTGCCTAGAATTTCTGTAGTGCATAGCCCTCTATTTCTCTAAGCTCCATGTACCTATCTAAGAGTCTCTTATAAGACCCTATTGTATCCACTTCCACCACTGCCGCCAGCAATGCATTCCATGCATCTACCACTCTCTGTGTGAAAAACTTACCCATGACAACCCCTCGGTACCTATTTCCAAGCACTTTAAAACTATGTTCCTTCATGTTAACCATTTCAGCACTGGAAAAAAACCTCTGGCTATTCACACAATCAATGTCCTTCATTACCTTATACATCTCTATCAGTTGACCTCTTATCTTCCTTCACTCCAAGGAGAAAAGGCCAAGTACACTCAACCTATTCTCATAAGGTACACCCTCAATCCAGGCAATATCCTTGTTAATCTCCTCTGCACTCTCTCTATAGTATCCACATCCTTCCTGTGGTGAGGTGACCAGAACTGAACACAATACGACAAGTGGGGTCTGACCAAGGTCTTATATAGTTGTAACATTACCTCATGGCTCTTGAACTCAATCCTACGGTTGACGACTGCCAACACACACCTTCTTAACAACACTGTCAACCTGTGGAGCAGCTCTGAGTGCCCTATCGACATGGATCCCAAGATCTCTCAGTTCCTCCACACTGCCAAGAGTCTTAACATTTATGTTATATTCTGTCTTCAAATTGGACCTACTAAAATGAACCACTTCACACTTATCTGGGTTGAAGTCCATCTGCCACTTCTCAGCCCAGTTCTGCATCCTATCGATGCCCCACTGTAACCTCTGACAACCTTCCAGCCTATCGACAACACCCCCAACTTTTCTGTAATCAGCAAACTTGCATCCCCACAATTGCCAAGGTCTTTTTCCCAGGTGAATACTGAAATAAAGTATTCATTGTACCTCCACTACCTCCTCCAACTCCATGCACACGTTTCAACTATCGTACCTGATTGGTCCTATTCTCACATGGCTCATCCCCTTGCTCTTCACATACTTGTAGAATGCCTTGGGGTTTTTCTTAATCCTGCTCACCAAGGCCTTCTCATGGCCCCTTCTGGCTCTTCTAATTTCATTCTTAAGCTCCTTCCTAACAACCTTGTAATTTTCTAGAGCTCTAACAGTACCCAGTTTCTTGAACCTTTTGTAAGCTTTTATTTTCTTCTTAACTAGATTTTTTGCATGCTTTGTACACCATGGTTCTTTAACTCTACCATCCTTTCCCTGCCTCAATAGAACATACCTATGCAGAACTCAAGTACAGCCTTATCTGCATAGTTGGCTTATCTGCATATTGTGTCAGGAAACCTTTGTGAACACACTTAACAAACTCTATCCCATCTAAACCCCTTGTGCTAAGGAGATGCCAATCAATATTAGGAAAGTTAAAATCTCCCCTCACAGCAACCCTATTATTATTATTATAACATGCCAGAATCTGCCTCCCTATCTGCTCCTCGATATCCCTGTAACTATGAGGGGGTCTATAAAAAACACCCAGTAGAGTTATGGCTCCTTTCCTGTTTCTGACTTCCACCCACACTGACTCTGTAGACCATCCCTCCATGACTTCCTCCTTTCCCACAGCAGTGACACTATCCCTGATTACCACTGCCGCACCCCCACCTCTTTTGCCTCCCTCTCCGTTTTTTTTGGAAACATCTAAAGCCTGGCACATTCAGCAGCCATTCCTGCTCCTGAGACATCCAAGTCTCTGTAATGGCCACAACATCATAGTTCCACGTATTGCCCACACCCTAAGCTCATCTGTCTTGTTTATGATGCTAATTAGGAAGCAGTATACTAAGCAGAATTAGGTCATTTGGCCCATTGAGTCTGCTCTGCTATTTCATCATGTCTGATCTATTTAAAATTAAATACACGTATATAGAAAGTAGGAAAAACTTCCTCCTGATATTGTTAGAATCACTGCCATAAATTTACTTACAATGCAAAATTAAATACAGCATTTTGTATAAAATTGAATATTATAATGCTAGTCCTCAGGTTACAAAAGCAGAAGTTTTTGGGCCATAGGCTAGGTATTCTGTCCTTTGAGTCTGCACTCCATTACAATATGGCTGACTTTTGCTCACATCTCTGCTTTCTTGCACAATATTTATGATTAATAGAATCCAAAATTCTCTTAATCTCAATCTTAAAAATATTCTGTAACTGAGAACCTATGAATATTGTCAGAATCAATGAATATAGATTCTCATAGGTTAATAAGGGTGAAGCCATTTCCTCTCATGTCGGTTCCAAATAGCCATCGCTTTACCTAGTCTATGCCCCATAAACAAGCCTTCTCCAAGCTGGTGAACCAGATCCAGAGGGTCTAGGCTCAATCAATACAAACTCTCTCCATTAGTCAACTATTTCATACCAGAATTAATAAAGTAAACTTCGATGAGCTGCCTCTAGGTTAGATGCATTGTTGTCGTCACTAAGAGGTGCCACGACAACAACCACTCACAATGCATCTAAGCTAGAGGCAGCTCATCGAAGTTGATTATTGACGGCAGGAGCAGGAAGCTGGAGGTCCATGACCCAGTCCTCATCAGGGGATCAGAGGTGGACAGGATCAATGATGAAGCTGGCTGAGTTTACAACTGCTTACAGTTTTTTTTTCCAACTCTGTGTAGTGGTCCCTCAATTCCAGATGATGAGGCAACTTGTTAGAATGCTCCCCATGGTACACCTGTAAAAATTAGTGCATCTTTCATGACAAATCAAGTTTCCTCAAAGTCCTAGTGAAATATTGCTGATGTCCTAACTTCTTTGTAATTGCCTCACCATGCTACCCAGGGCAGATCTGCAAAGATGTTGATATCCAGGAGCTTGAATCTGCACACTCTTTACATTGTTGATCCCTCAGTGAGGATTGGTGTGTGCTCCTTTGACTTCCTCTTCCTGACATCAATTAATTCCTTGGTCTGTTGACATTTAGTGCAAGTTTGGTGCTATGACAAAGCTTAGGACACTACAACATCGACAACTCTGTATCTGTCATCTTTCAATAAAAGTCTACATACTATTTGCCTCCCAGCTGTCTGATGAATATGAATGGTAGAATCTAGAGAATGCTGAATAATTATTAACGACAATTCAGGAACAGTTGTTTGCCCTCTACCATCCAATGTCTGAATGGATATTGAACCCATCAACACACCTCACTACTTTTATATTTCTTTTTGTCGTACTACATATTATTTAAAGATTTAATAGACATATTCATACTGTAATTCATAGTTTTTTTTCTCTATCATTATATACTGCTGCTGTAAATTTAACAAATTTCATGACATATGCCGGTGATATTAAAACTGATTCTGATATTCTACAGCTTTTCTAAAGAAACACCTTGAATACAGATCATCAGAAATAATGTTTTATGCCTTTATTTCCATATTTTTGTATTTTGTTTACTCTAACTTTCTTTTTTTTCAGTCATTTGGTGAAGAGTTATGATAATTTATGGCAGAAATAAAAGATCTGTTTAAGACATTCACCATTTCTTTATTGTTCATTTTTACATTTTCTGTCTAATGTTTAATTCTACTAAGTTATGGGTGGTGTCACAATCTATTTTTATATTTCATGCTAATTTGCTCTTTTTCTACTCTCTGTCAGGAGTTCTACTCTGCAGATTTGCAGCCATTATGAGCAATATTTCAAGCCTCATCTATTAGTGATTGTAGTGATGACTTGCAGCAGACTGAAAAACTTGAGCATATAGATATTACGAAAGAGGATGTGGTGGAGCTTTTGGAAAGCATCAAGTTGGATAAGTCGCTGGGACTGGATGAAATGTACCCCAGGCTACTGTGGGAGGCAAGGGAGGAGATTGCTGAGCCTCTGGCGATGATCTTTGCATTATCAGTGGGGATGGGAGAGGTTCCAGAGGATTGGAGGGCTGCGGATGGTGTTCCTTTATTCAAGAAAGGGAGTAGAGATAGTCCAGGAAATTATACACCAGTGAGTCTTACCTCAGTGGTTGGTAGGTTGATGGAGAAGATACTGAGAGACAGGATTTATGAACATTTGGAGAGATATAATATAATTAGGAGTAGTCAGCATGGCTTTGTCAAGAGCAGGTCGTGCCTTACAAGCCTGATCGAATTTTTTGAGGATGTGACTAACACACATTGATGAAGGTAGAGCAGTAGATGTAATGTATATGGATTTTAACAAGGCATTTGATAAGATGCCCCATGCAAGGCTTATTGAGAAAGTAAGGAGGCATGGGATCCAAGGGGATATTGCTTTGTAGATCCAGAACTGGCTTGCCCACAAAAGGCAAAGAGTGGTTGTAGACGGGTCATATTCTGCATGGAGGTCTATCACCAGTGGAGTGCCTCAGGGATCTGTTCTGAGACCCTTACTCTTCGCGATTTTTATAAATGACCTGGATGAGGAAGTGGAGGGATTGGTTAGTACGTTTGCTGATGACACAAAGGTTGGAGGTGTTGTGGATAGTGTGGAGGGCTGTCAGAGGTTACAGTGGGACATTGATAGGATGCAAAACTGGGCTGAGAAGTAGCAAATGAAGTTCAACCCAGATAAGTGTGAAGTGGTTCATTTTGGTAGGTCAAATATGATGGCAGAACATAGTATTAATGGTAATACTCTTGGCAGTGTGGAGCATCAGAGGGATCCTGGGGTCCGAGTCCATAGGATGCTCAAAGCAGCTGTGCAGGTTGACTCTATGGTTAAGAAGGCATACAGTGTATTGGCCATCATCAATCGTGGAATTGAATTTAGGAGCTGAGAGGTAGTGTTGCAGCTATATAGGACCCTGATCAGATCCCACTTGGAGTACTGTGCTCAGTTCTGGTCACCTCACTACAGGAAGGATGTGGAATCCATAGAAAGGGTGCAGAGCAGATTCACAAGGATGTTGCCTGGATTGGGGAACATGCCTTATGAAAACAGATTGAGTGAACTTGGCCTCTTCTCCTTGGAGCAACGGAGGATGAGAAGTGACCTGATAGAGGTGTACAAGGTGATGAGAAGCATTGATTGGGTGGATAGTCAGAGGCTTTTTCCCAGGGCTGAAATGGTTGCCACAAGAGGACACAGGTTTAAGGTGCTGGGGATTAGGTACAGAGGAGATGTCAGGGGTAAGTTTTTTACTCAGAGAGTGGTGAGTGCGTGGAACGGGCTGCCGGCAATGGTGGTGGAGGCGGATACAATAGGGTCTTTTAAGAGACTTTTAGATAGATACATGGAGCTTAGTAAAATAGAGGGCTATGGGTAAGCCTAGTAATTTCTAAGGTAGGGACATGTTCGGCACAACTTTGTGGGCCGAAGGGCCTGTATTGTGCTGTAGGTTTTCTATATTTCTATGTTTTCATTTTATACTGTATTTCCTGTCACTTCTTAGCTGCAGATGGGTCACTTTTTTCATTGAGCTGCTTCCCAATAGAGGTCATAAGAACATAAGACATCGGAGCAGGAGTCAGCCATCTGTTCAGCCATTCAATAAGATCGTGGCTGATCCGGCCATGAACTCACCTCCACCTACCTGCCTTTTCCCCATAACCCTTAATTCCGCTACTATGCAAAAATCTATCCAACCATGTCTTTAATATATTTACTGAGGTAGCCTCTACAGCTTCATTGGGCAGAGACTTCCACAGATTCACTACTCTCTGGGAAAAGCAGTTCCTCTTCATCTCCATCCTAAATCTACTCCTCCGAATCTTGAGGCTACGTCCCCTAGTTCTAGTCTCATGTACCAGTGGAAACAACTTCCCTGCCTCTATTTTGTCTATCCTTTTCATAATTTTATATGTTTCTATAAGATCCCTGTGAGTTCATAAGCATTGACAATTGTTAAATATTTCATTAACTATATGACTTGCTGTCTGTGCGGTTTATTTTTCACCCAATTTGTCCACTTTAGTCTTATACAAAGTTCATTGTCTTTATTTACAGTTGAAGATTAGAAATCTATTTGAGGCAGCGGTACAAAATGGGTGGCAGTCGACTGTTCACTCTTTTCCATAGATGCTACCTGACCCGCTGAGTTCCTCCAGCATTTTGCGTTTTTCCGGTGCTCTCAATGCACCCTCCTCGACATTGGCGAGACCCATCATAAATTGGGGTACTGCTTTGTCGAGCACCTCCGCACCGTCCGCCACAGGCTGAACTTCCTAGAGACCAACTATTTTAATTCCCATGTCAATCAGGGTGGAGGAGCAACAACTTATCTTCCACCTGGTACCCTCCATCCTGATGGTATGAATATCGATTTCTCCTTCACTGAGCAAAATTTCCCAACTCCCCTTCCTCTATTCCTCACTCTGACCTTCTACTTCTTCTCATCTGCCTAATAATTCCCCTCTGGGTCCCATCCTCCAACCCTTTCTCCTGTTATTCACCCTCCTCTCCTATCAGATTCTTTTTTCTCCAACCCTTGAACTTTCCCACCTATCTGTCTTTACCTGTCACCTTCCAGCTAGCCTCTTCCCTCTTCCCCCTCCCCTCCCCACCTTTTTTATCCAGGCATCTGCCCCCTTCCCTCTCAAAAGGATGGGTCTTGGCCTGAAACTTTGACTGTTTACTCTTTTTCATGGATGCTGTCTGGCCTGCTGAGTTCCTCCAGCATCTCGTGTATGTTGTAGTGAATCGGTCTTCTGTTTTATATAGTTAATTGAAAGTGATTCATTTCATTAGCTTGCAATAAAAGGCTGATCCAATATCATCGTGCATTCCCATGCCTGGGACCAGTTTATGAGACTAAGACCTTTCTTCAACTTTAAACATTCTATTCACAAACTCAGTGTAAATGTTATTATAATTTGACTGATCTTCCATGCTAAGATTACCAATGAATAATTCTATTAGACAAGAAAATATCTAACATAGAAATAAAATATTTTAAAAATATTGGTTTCAGCAAATCTGAAATTGAAGATTACTATATAATATAGTTACAAAGCTTTGAGGTGAAGAAATAACAGTTTTAGGCTCTTTAGCATGATCATCAGCCACAGTGGTGATAATACTTTGTGGCGTTAGTACTTTATCACAGCCTGAAAGGATGATAAAGACAGAACCCCTCATGACACTTAAACAGTACTTGGATGTATACCTGAAGAACTGTGTCCTACTGGGATATGGACCAAGAAATGGAAGGCACAAACAGGCTTGGTATCTCTTTGTCAACCAAAACAGCCAACAAGCTAACCAACTCTCAACTGCTTCTTTCTGTGCCGTGAGTTTTCTTCATTCCAATCTATAATATTATGTTCAGAGTAACACAAACCCAAAATGCTAGAGGAACTCAGTGTTGTTCTGGAATTGCATCACCTGCAGAATCTTTTGTGTTTATAATATTATAATACTGGAATAGTAACTCAAAAAACCAATCAAATAATTTGGAAGCAATAAATTCAAACATAAGAAACAGGGAAATTAATTTTAGTCATTTAATGATTCTTAAAGAACATGCTGCTATCAGTAAGGCTGACAATGATCAAAATAGGGTTGCTATAAAAATCCAATTCACAAATGCCCTTAGAGAAAGAAATCTTCCAATCTTACCTGGTTTACCTATACCTGACTTCAAACATACAGCAATTTGGTTGACTCTTATTTACCCACTGAAATAACTTAGCATATCAATTTGTTCAGGGACAATTAGAGGTGGGCAGTAGCTGCTTGCCAAGCTAACAGCGTGTATATCCCACGATTAGGAAAAACACACCACTACTACAAAGAGCTGCACAGGAATGATCCTTAATAACACCTGTTAATTATCATGAACAGATGGAATTGAGCTGTGGGATTCATTTCTTTCCTCTAGATTTGATGTTATATTAATATTTGTTATGAAGTGAGGGCAAAGTCTCATAAGACGGGAATGGAGGCAGCACAGAAAACTGCCAGAGGATGAATTATGGCTCTGAGAAAGTAGAAACAGACCTACCATTTAGACTATCCAGTTACAGCCAGGGTGAATGAAGCAAAGATGCCAAAATGACACCGAGGTTTGCACATCGCAACTTGGGTGCACTTCTTCACACCTTGAGCTGAAGGGAAACCTCATGCTCTCTCACCTTGCCTTGCATTATGCTTTGTAAAATTGATACAAGTGTTTCCCTCCTGTATTGAAACACAAGTGGGATAACAACAGTGAGAGCTGAAAATTGTTGGTGTATTGTAAAAAGAAACAACAACTTTTTTCATGAGAAATATGCTTGAATACCATGAGAATTCTGATAGCAGGGATTACAAAGGCGCAGCACCTTAAACCCAGAAAACCTAACTCTTTCCACCTGCTGGAGTTTGGAAGGAAACCTTAGCATAGAACTTAAGGACAAGGTAACATAATGGTGACAGGTGACGTTCTGCACATTCCTTCAACTTGTTAGGGCGCTGGAGCAGGGATCCAATTGCAGATCCAGTACTGTGCACACAGTGATATTAATTGAGTAACAAATCCAGAGGGGCAAACAAAGTCAGCATTAAAGTTCAGGCAGAGATCAAAACATCCAGAGAAATCCAAAAACCAAAATCAGGAAACAGGCAGAGTTGATATTCAGACAGACAGAGTACAGACCCGAGGTGCAAACAAAGTTGGTGTCAAAGTTCAGGCAGAGATCAAAACATCCAGAGATCAGGAAATAGGCAGAGTCAACAGACAGACAATAGATACAAATGCTGGAAAGGTTCAGTAAAATTCACTGGCATAATCTGGCAACAAACAGTTGAAAACACGAGACTGAAATCACTGAACAATGAACAGAGAGGCAGATGATAGGTGGAGCACAATGAGACACAAGTGGCAGCAATAGAGGTAATGATGAGAAGCAGATGAGAGATGGAGTACTCAGTAATACAGGGGCCAGAGTAGAGCAGGAGCAGGGTCAGGAGCACATGGCTATACAAAACCACAGACTGACAGCTAGGGGGAAACCCACGAAAAGACGGAGTTCAGCTGGAGGTACTGACACTACTGTAATGTTGATATTGCCTGATGATGGTCTTCTGGGTGAAGTGAAGATTCCTGACCTATCACATTATTGTGACAAGTTAACCTTTATGTCTGTCACACCATGACTACCTAGCTGAGTTTATTGCATAATTATACAAATATTGGGGCAGACCAATCTTACAAAAAATTCCTTTAAAAGTGCAATATTAACAATAAATTAGCACTAGCAATTAAAGTTTCTAAGAAAGGATCTAGTGATTTCCCGGAGTATATGACAAATAAATTCTTCTTGGACTTCCAGCCGGGTACAGGTATCCGGTACTCTGCCATCCAGAGTACTCTCCAGAGTACATGGTACTCTGCCATCTTCATCACGGATGATGCCTAGGCATGTCTAGTTAGCTGGTATATATACTCCCATTGTTCAACCCTCCTGATTGGTTCATCATCTAATCAGTTTTCCGCTGTCCCATCTTACTTATAATTAAATATTTTGAATATTTCTGCTACAACCTCAGTGACCAATGACGAAACCCTATTCAGAAGCAGTACAGGCACTTTCAGCACAGTAGTGTAGTGCTTAGCACAACTCTTTACAGTACCAGTGACAGGGGTTCATTTCCCAACGCTGCAATAAGGAGTTTGTACATTCTCCCTGTGACCCTCTGGGTTTCCTCCAGGAACGCTAGTTTCCTCCCACGGTCCAAAGATGATGCCCTCCTCCCATAGATGCTGTCTGACCTGCTGAGTTCTGCCAGCATTTTGTGTTTTTATTTCTTTCCCGCATCTGCAGATTCACTCGTGCTAGCTGGTAGGTTGTAGACAGGCCAGGATTAAATCAGAGAATTGCTGGGTGGCACAATTTATGGAAGGGCCTATTTTGCACAGTAGCTCAATAAATAAATAAATAAACAATGCCACCGCATTCTGGACTCTTGGGTTGAACGTGTTTAATCTGGTGTAATTATCTCTTTGCAGTAAATAATTATGATGTGATGATTAAATAGTTATGTCACTGGACAATGGAGAAAAGTTTACAGATCTACTTAAATATAAATGGTATTGCAATCCATTAAAACGTAAATGCAGCACATATAAACAAATGCTGTATAGAGAATGCATCATTTGTCTGTACAAAGTAAGCAGCAATAACTCTTTCTATTGATTGTATGAGTGCCACAAATAATTCCAGGAGTCCTATCTAAGTAGAAACTCTGTTTACTTGTGCTAGCCTTGTCTGAATACCTTGCACAAAACACCTGTTTACTTGCAACCACTTTCAGCACTATCCAATTTTAAAAGATGTACCTCATAATTATTAGCTCAGATATATTAAATTCTGTGTCTAGGGTATGGTGATCTTGACAACCAATATCAAGGGAAGTTTGCAAACTCAAGCCTATCACAAAATACTTAACTTACTCAACAAACCCCAGGAAGGTAACTTTCCTTTTCTATCCCCTTTAAGTTGTTGTAGTTACAATATTCCAGGTACTGAGTTGGGAAACATTATTTGTCAGTTTCCACTACAAAGTGTTGTCTAATTACACTTACTTTCTCAGAGTAATATGGATAAAGATATTGGTTTCTTTCTGAATGCAATACGATTCAAGATCTCTGTGCCCCTCAGCAGGGAATAATCTCCATCAGTTAACACCATAAGAAGAAAATTGGCAGAAGTACATCTCCAACAATGCTGGAAACATGAAATAAGTCAGGAAGCATCTGATGTCAGAGAAAAAAAAAACAGAATTAATGTTTCAGATCCAAGACCCTTCATCAGTTCTCAAACTTCTATCAACACAAAATCTGGAAATTGTTTAGAAATTGTATTACAGATCACAACCACTTGAGATTGCAGAGTGTTAAGAATTTGGAACCAGCAAACAGAAGACTGGAAAAACATAGATAACTGAAGTGCTAATATTGGAGACTTTTTGGATAGAGTCTTATGGGTAATCTGAGCTATTGATCTACATAATGAGAAGATGCCAAGAAAATGTGGCATTGATTGTGTGGATAATCAGAGGCTTTTTTCCCAGGGTTGAAATGGCTAGCATGAGAGGTCATAGTTTTAAGGTGCTTGGAAGTAGGTTAAGAGGAGATGTCAGGGGTAAGTTTTTTACACAGAGGTGGTGAGTGCGTGGAATGGGCTGCCGGTGGCGGTGGTGGAGGCAGAAATGATAGGGTCTTTTAAGATGCTCCTAGATAGGTACATGGAGCTTAGAAAGATAGAGGGCTATGGGTAAGCCTAGGTAGTTCTAAGGTAAGGACATGTTCGGCACAGCTTTGTGGGCCGAAGGGCCTGTGTTGTGCTGTAGGTTTCCTATGTTCTATGTTCTAATTTCTTGGCATGAGAAACCTTGATTTTGACAGAAGGTTTAATTAGTCCTGAAAAGCAAAACCTATGGGACTAGGGTCAGACAATGTCAGTGTTTCAAGGAATGGTGTGTATATATCTCTAGAGCAGGGGTTCCAAAACTGAGGTCCATGGACCCCTTGGTTAATGGTGGTAGGGGTCCATGGTATAAAAAAAAGGATGGGTATCCCTGTTCTACAGAGATGAAAGAATAAAATTTAGGACAGTGCAATCAGCAATTGCGAACAGAGTAAACATAGCCTACAATCATTATGTTTTAGGCTGGTATCCACTGTTTCAATTCCAACAGAGATTTATAATTGATTCAAAAGACTGCAGATACTAGAATCTGGAGCACCACACACAGCGCTGGAGGAACTCATTGGGTCAGGTTGCATTTCTGGAAAGAAATGGCCAATTGTCATCTGAAGTTGAGATTCTTTATATGGTCCAAAAATTAGAGGAGAGATAGCCAATACGAAAAGTTGGAGGGAAGTGGTGGAGCAAGAGCTGGCAGGTGGTAAGTGAGAGGAGGGAGTGATAAGCAGATGGAGGAGGGGAGATTGGGGAATAGTGCCAGAAGCTAAAAGGTGGAAGTGACAAAGGGCTAAAAATGATAGTGGGACTTGGAATTGTTCAGCATACAGATTCAAATACAAAAGCAAACTTTTAATATGAGTTGTAAGACAAAAATTAAAACATATTGGAAAACAGTTAAACACAAATGTGCACTGTGTGGATTGCTCAATAGTTTGGAGAGGATTGGATGATAATGTTTGCAGATATGAGAACATGTTTCCATAAGACCATAAGACATAGGAGCATTGGGCCATTTGGCCCATTGACTCTGCTCCGCCATTCAATCATAATTGATCCATTTTATTTCGCTCCCCAGCACCACTTTATGGTTAAAGGTTCCCTGTAACCTTTGATGCATGTCCAATCAAGAACTTACCAATCTCCGTCTTAAATACACCCAATGACCTGGCCTCCACAGGTGGTGTGGTAACAAATACCACAAATTCACCTCCCTCTAGCAAAAGATATTTATCTGCATCTCTGTTTTTAATGGACACCCCTCTATCCTGAGGCTGTGCCCTCCTGTCCTAGGCTCCCCCACCATGGGAAACAGCATTTCCATATCTACTCTTTCCAGGCCTTTCAACATTCAAAGGGTTTCACTGAGATACCTCCCACCCTCATCCTTCTAAATTCCAGTGAGTACAGGTCCAAAGCCATCAAACATTCCTCATAATAACCCTTTCATTCCTGGAAACCTTTTCTTGCAAACCTTTTCTGAATCATCTCCAGTGCCAGCACAGCTTTTCTTAGATAGGGATCCCGAAACTGTTCACAGTTCTCAAGGTGAAGCCTCACGGGTGCCTTATGAAGCCTCAGCATCATATCCCTGATCTTATATTCTAGACCTCTTGAAATGAATGCTACTATTGCATTTAAAAACATAAACACGAGAAAATCTGCAGATGCTTGAAATTCAAGCAACACATACAAAATGCTGGTGGTACGCAGCAGGCCAGGCATTTGCCTTCCTCCCCACCAACTCAACCTGCAAGTTAACCTTTTGGTTGTTCTGCACAAGGACTCCCAAGTCCCTTTGCATCTCAGATTTTTGGATTTTCTCCTCGTTTAGAAAACAGTCTGCACATTTATTTCTTCTACCAAAGTGCATGACCATGCATTTTCCAACTTTGTATTTCACTTCCCACTTTCTTACCCACATCTTTGATTTTTTTCACCATCCATCCTATCCTGAGTCCCTTCTCTCTAGTTCCCACCCCTCTGCCAAATTAGTTTAAATGCTCCCCAAAAGCTCTAACAAACCTGCTGTGAGAAATTTGGTCCCCCTCAGGTTCATGTGCAACCTGGCTCTTTTGTACAGGTTATACCTCCCTCAGAAGAGATCCCAATGATCCAGGAACCTGAAGCCCTGCCCCCTGCACCAGCTTCTCAGCCACACACTTACATGCCAAACCATTCTGTTTCTACCCACTGCTACATGGCACAGGTAGCAATCCAGAAATTTCTACCCGGAGAGCTTTCTGCCTTGCTCTCTCAATTCTCTCTTCAGAACCTCATTGCTGTTCCTTCCTATGTCATTGTTACCATTATGTACAAGAAACCTGGCTGCTCTCCCTCCCTCTCCAAGAGGCTGTGGATGTGATTTGAGATGTCCCTGACATCAAACCATTGTCTTGGATAAAATCAAATATAATGCAGAATATAAAGATAAAAGGTGAAATTACTATTGGCTATTGCAAACTATAGAAAATTTCCAAGCAGTAGAACAAGAACTGAAGATTCACTTGGATGATGCATTGCACAGAAAGGAATGAAAAGCCAAGGAGACTAATTAGCAAAATTGATAAACACATGGACTAACAGTAAAATGGGCAACTCTGTCCAAAATGCAAGGAACATAAATCCTTAGTTTGTTACTGTTCATGGAAAATGAGAACACAGATTAGAGATTTATAGAACTGAAAAATCCTCTGAATGTTTTCTTCAGGGGCAAAAAAATACCAGTTATTATGATCAGAACATCAGCCAACAAGACATTTGGTCACACACATCTTATTGTTTGAAGAACAACTATAAACAGTACTTGAATCTATTGGAGAACAGATCGCCAGGATAAGAGGTAGAATTAGCACTGCCTGAAGTAGGGAAACAATTCTTTTATTTTCAGAGTTAAACTGGATTATAGAATACTGTTCATTAAAATTTGCCATACAAAACCACACTAAAGAATCTCAACAGATTTTTGAAGAGTCTGTCAAGATGATCATCACAGATGCTTTTCATAATGATCCAAAAAACTAAGGCAATGCATGTGTCGAGGCTGAAAGGAAAAAAGTTGCAGCAACAGCATCAAGCCAAACATGGTATTGGGGTCAAACATTGACCCAATTCTCCTGCTTTCAGAAATAACAAGGATTCATTTAATATACAAGGTGGACAAAGAAATGGATCTGGCAACATTGTTCCACATCACAGAACAACTCAAACACGACAAAGGTTAAACAAATGAATGAAAATCATAAGACAAATCACAATTCTAAAAACTCAATGTGACAATTTCTTTAAGGTGTCTGATTATTTAATATCAACGCTGTCTTCGAAACATCTTAGATATCAGCTGGGAAGATAAAAGAACCAATGTCAGTGTGCTAAATGAGGCAAAAACAACAAGAATTGAAGCCTACATCATCAAGAACCAACTAAGATGGAGCAGTCATGTTGTTCCGATGAAAGACGAATGTCTGTCGAAACAAATCTTCTACTCCCAGCTTAAAGAAGGCAAATGTAAACGAGGTGGACAACAGAAGAGATTCAAAGATGTCTTAAAAGCCAACATGAGGAAATGTAACATCGACATCAACAATTGGGAAACCAATGCCAAGGACAGGAAACTCTGGCAAACCATTATCTGAGAAGGAACAGCAACTTCCAAAGCCAACAGATGTGCAGAATTGGAATAAAAGAGAAGAAAATGGAAACAGAGGCAGCAACAACCAAAACCCAATCTGCCATCTGGATCTACCTGTCCTGAATGCAGAAGAACTTCCAAAACCAAGATTGGACTCATAAGCCACTTGATAACCCATAAATAGATCAACGGAACGAAGACCATCATCCTCGACCTTGAGGGATAGCCACAACTACGGAATATAATCTTGAGTTCACAAATTCCAGCTATCTCTTCTTTTTTGAGCAGACTACGTGCAGACTACGTGTTCATAGATAAACTACATCTCCATTTATAATTGATATCTACAGAGATAGCTTATCTAACGTGCCTGATCGTGAAAATTCTGTATGGTACAGAGCATAGCATTCATCACCGTTAAAACATTTTGAATACCAAAGAAATAAAGCACAAAAGCAGTAAGATACCAGAGAGACAAAGACTGCCCTAAAGGATACACTGACAGTTGTAGCCGAATGAATGTTTCACCGTCAACTTGTCACCAATTTTTGTAGGTGACTGTTGGGCAAGCAGCTGAGATGAAAGTGGAGATTGTTGGGTTAGTTAGAGAGTTAGGATATGAAATCACAGAGTCAGACTCATTAGGAATAGGATGATGTGAAATGGCCACTGTTTTGTTTCACGTTCCAAAGTAGTTGCTTTCCAATGATATTGTGCCAGAATCAACCTGGTCTAATTTCCAGTCAACGTGGTCCTCCTGAAAACCCCGCAGTTCATTAAGTAAACAAAAAATAATAATTCTGGAAGTGGATTTCCTCCTTGCGGCTTGCATAATTCACTTTTCTATGGTGTTTTCATCATGGAGAATTAAAAGGATTTTTTTTTCCTTTCCCATGCATTCATTATGTCTCAGGAAGATGCATGCAATTGAATTAATATATTTCATTCCATTGTGTGCTATTGCATCATTAGTTGGAATAATTTAGTACTGAGTGTGAATTTTGATTCTGTTTCGTAATTACATTTATTATTATTGACTTATATAAAGTGAAATTTGTTGATTTGCAACAACAATACAGTGAAAAGACATAAAATTACTATAAATTACAAAAATCAATAAATTGTGCAAAAATGGGAATAATGAGGTAGTGTTGATGAGTTCACTGACTATTCGGAAAAAGAAGCTGATTCTGAATCGTTGAGTGTGGGTCTTCAGACTCTAAGGGGAGTGGAGACATTTAACTCCTCAGAGCAGCTGGGAAGGCAGCAATTCTCAAACCTGCCACCAAACTGCACATACCGTAGTTGCCTTGGGTGTGTATGAGAAGGCTGTGCCTGGAGGTGGGCAATTGTCATCAAATATTAATGAAGTTTATCTGAAGACTTTTTTTTAACAGGGATTTAAAATTAATGTCTCCCACTGGGGTTTCTTGGGCTTGCCAGTCTCTGCAATGAAAATGAGGCAAGGAAAAGCAGCAGTTCGTATGGCTGCTTAAACTTCTGCTGCAGATAATAGCTCAGTATCTGCAGTCATGCCGGCTGGTGGTGTAGTCGCATCAGCACCGGACTTCGAATCAGGTGATCCTGTGTTCGAATCTGGCTGGCTCCTTGCACACTTTCCATCCATGCTGGGTTGAGTATCAAGCTAGCAACTTGGCCTTGTAAAAAGCAGATAAATGTGAAAGAAATGGCAAGGTTGACTCCCAATACACCACAACGTGTAAGAGGAACAACAATTTTCAGTCATGTTCTCGGCTGCCTCTGCCATACAAGCAGTCTTGAAATAATGCATATGTAATTTATCAGTGTCAGGATTGGGTGAGGCGGTGGTCAAGATAGCTTATCTTTAACGATGGCACGTGGATGCATGAGAGAAGAGAACAGTGAGCAGCAGACGTGAGAACAACAAGGGCTTAGGCTGAAGAACATGTTCCTAAAGAAATATTGTCAAGACATAGATTTACCTTTCTGAATTTATTTGCACATCATGCATTTACAGACTCAGCTGGACATATAACAATCTCAAATGTCTTGGCAGTGTGCAGTATTCTGCACAATGCTCCACATTAGAGATGGAAAACAAGCTAAGCATTCATAAATCATTTCTTGAAGAGGACATGGCTGAAGACGAGGAGAATGAAGACCAATTTGAATACAACATCAATTTCTGGACCAGCCAAATGCTTCACTGCTTAGGATGCCAGGAGTAACCTGAAAGTTTTGAAGGTTCATTCAGTTAGTCTGAATAAAAATTAAAACTGAAATTATCTGTCAACCTCTCCTGTACTGTTCTCACCATCCCTCACTTACTCTGTACAAAACAGACAATCAATCAAGCAATCACCCATTGCATATACCCCCAAGGAGTTCCATCATGCATGCACATCCATCAGGAAGCAACTGAAAAGATAAGCTGGCACTTGGGACGCAATAACGGGTAAAATGCGAAAGTGTTGCCAATCATTAAATTTAATGTACCACAGTAGACAAAAGGAAACAGAGTAATTTAGCATTTTGTCAAACATGCCTCTGGATACACCAGGTGAATTGTAATTGCTTTCTTTTACATTTGCTATTGTTTCTACATGCTGTATCCCTTGCATCACCAGTGTCGGAGGCAGGCTACTTAGCCTCCTGCCTGACAGCTGAAATTCTTTCTTGCTTCATTTCTGTTTGGACACTTATAAATGTGGGAAGCATTAGTGGATGTGGACAGAAGGTGAAAAGTGGTCACACTCTGACTGAAGTTCTTTCTTGCCTGCTCCCTTTCATCTACAAGCTACTCCTAAAAGAGAGACATATCAGCACCAGTGCTCTGCAGAGAGGCAGGGTCATACAGCTCAGTGACTCAGTGTAAGGCTGTTTGTGAGGCTACATATTAATCTCTAGGTCATGCCTTGGTTCTTGTCCCTTATTTATCCAGCTAGAAAATAGCATTACCATTAACTGCAGTAATGAAAATAACCTGATAGTCACAAGTTAAGCATTCAATTCTTTGCAACAACACAAGTAACCACTGTTCTCATCCAATGATAGATTATCAATGACAATACACATGACAATACCAGCTGAAGTTTTAAAGTCAAGCAGAGTTAAACAGCGGAAAATAATTGGACTGAGACCAGACGCGGATTGGAGCCCAGAAGAGCAAAACCTCTTTACTTGAGATTGATAGATTACAGTAAACTGACACTGAAGTGCATTACCCCTAGTCTCTACAGATTTATGCTATGAACTAAAGCCTTTATTTACTCATGACAATTTTGAGAGGGCAATCCACAAATAAACCAATAAACATATTGTACGTTCTGATGAGTGAATAGGACTTGTGCAACCTTGGGGCTATGAGGTCTTACTTGTATGGGTAAAACTTTTTGGCCAATAAATAATAAAACTAGCAGTTTCTCCTTTGTTCTCAAAGCAAATTTCTTATTCTAATTGGCCTCATGCCCACTACAATCTCTGGGTAGCCTCCATCCTACTGAAGCCTACTGGAACATGTGGGAAGTTTCAAACCTACTGGAATCTCTGGAAAACCTCCAACCTACTAGAATGTTTATGCAGCCTCCAGCCTCAATCTACTGGAACATCCGAGTGTCCTCAAACCTGATGGAATGAATGTTGATTTATCTAATTTCTGCTAATATTCTCCTCCCCCGAACCTTTCATTCCACTCTACTCTCTGGCTCTCTTACCTCTCCCTTACCTCTTCTCTTCTTCTCATCTGCCTAATATCTATCTTTGGTGCCCCTCTGTCCACTTCTTTCATGGGCCACTCTCCTCTTCTAACAGATTCCTTCTTCTTCAGCCCTTTACCTTTACCTTTCTCATCAATCACCTACCAGCTTCTCACCTCATTTCCCCCCTCTCAGCTTGTACTCCTTCCTCTCCCTCTACTTCCTTATTCTGGTCTTCCCCCTTCCTTGTCAGTCCTGAGGAAGCGTTTTGGCCATAAACATCGACTGTTTTTGTCCTTTCCATAGATGCTGCCTGGCCCGCTGAGTTCCTCCAGCACTTTGTGTGTGTTTCACATTCCCTCAACCTTCCTCATAACACTTCAGCTTTCTTTCCCTTTTCCTACCAGGCATCTATGCCAGCTGTTTGCTACAAACTTTAAATGTTACAAAATCATCAATCGGATCTAGAAGACTGAGTACTAACTCAAATGTTACAATAGAGGATACTTCAATAACGTTTCCAGTGTGCAGACAGTTCAAGGAAATTATGCATTCAGATCAGAAATGTTTTAACTTTGGAAAATAAAATCTTCCAAACTTTAAGACTTCCTAACACCTGCTTCTGTTGTTTAACCAACTTAACTTTATATTAACATCAAATACCACCTGCAAGCAGACAACTCCTGAATATTTGTACTTCTGAATTCTTATTAGGATAAACTCAGGTACAGAGCCTATAGCTTACAGGAGCTTTGTGAATGCTATCGCTCTCCTGAAAATCAAAACCACAAGAGTTCTGTCATCTCTCTTTCTCTCTCCCTATCAATCAATCTATCTATCTATCCCTCCTTCCCACAACCCCCCCTCACTTACTTCTGCACCCCATCCCTTCCTTGGGTACTATTGCCACAGCTTGTATATCCACAGAACCTCTCAATGCTTTGTGATGCTAATTACTTTCTGGAGTTCTTTACCACAAACTGTCTCCTCCTGTACACTATTCTGTATATCTGCCCAATCCCATTTACGTAAGTAGAGTTGCCACCCTTATTTTGCTGGTCCTGCTGTATCTCTACTGCATGGTGTTGTGCGTCAAGCCCAGTCGTCATCGTCGTGGCTATCCCTCGAGGTCGAGGATGATGGTCTTCATTCCGTTGATCTATTTATGGGTTCTCAAGTGGCTTATGAGTCCAATCTTGGCTTTGAAAGTTCTTCCACATTGAGCACAGGTGGTTCCAGATGGCAGATCGGGCTTTGGTTGTTGCTGCCTCTCTTTCCATTTTCTCCTCTTTTCTTCTAATTCTGCACATCTGTTGGCTTCGAAAGTTGCTGTTTCTTCTCGGATGATGGCTTGCCAAAGTTTCCTGTCCTTGGCATCGGTTTCCCAATTGTTGATGTTGATGTTACATTTCCTCATGTTGGCTTTTAAGACATCTTTGAATCTCTTCTGTTGTCCACCTCTTTTACGTTTGTCTTCTTTAAGCTGGGAGTAGAAGATTTGTTTCGACAGACATTCATCTTTCATCGGAACAACATGACCGCTCCATCTTAGTTGGTTCTTGATGACGTAGGCGTCAATGCTTGTTGTTTTTGCTTTATTTAGCACGCTGACATTGGTTCTTTTATCTTCCCAGCTGATATTTAAGATGTTTCGAAGACAGTGTTGATGGAACTTTTCAAGTGCCTTCAGGTGTCGTCGGTATGTTTTCCAGGTTTCCCTCATCGAGTTCCAATACACAGATGACAACAGAGTTGCAGCTCTTTCAGAAAACCACCTACAACAGATTCTGACTGCCTTCAATCATGCATACACGAAACTTGGACTTACCATCAATTCCAAGAAGACCCAGATCATCTACCAACTGTCACCAACTGAGACAAATTGGATTGAACCATCAATTCAACTTGACAAAAAAAACCCTGGAAAATGCGGACCACTTTCCGTATCTTGGAAGTTACCTCTCCTCCAATGTCAACCTTAATGATGAGATCCAACATCATCTTAAATGGGCTGGAACAGCTTTTGGACGTCTCTGAACAAGAGTCTTTCATGATCGTGACATCTGAACAGACACCAAAATGTTAGTGTACAAAGCAGTGGTAATCCCAATGCTCCTGTATGCATCAGAAACCTGGACAACATATAAGCCCAGTACAGATTAAAAGAAAGACTTGGGAAGCACATGGAGCACTTGCACATCAAAAACTAACCCAGATCATCCATGACTCAGGATTCACAGCCATATTCCTGTTATGAGTGATGAACAGACCTGATGGACAATGGGGTGCAGAGTTAACCATTCCCACCCCTCCTGAGAACTACGAACTATTGCTGTTGTTATGCTGCTATTGAGAGAGAGAGAGATAAAGCCCAGGCAAGAACATTTGTTACAGATAAGAGGGGGAGAGAAACTGTTGACTTACTGTATTATGACTCTTCCTGGATTATTTACCTTCTACTACAAGGACTTTATTAGCTCGTTAACATTCCACAGGAGATAGCAGGAGTGGCCTGACTTGATGGACACGGTCATTCAGAGTTGATGGATAGCTGAGACCCTGTGAGTGGGGATAAAAGACAGGTCTGGAGAGACACCATTCAGACACAGCAGTGGACAATGACTGAGTGTTGGGAACCCACAGAAAGGTGGGGGCTTCGGAGACCGAACCAGATCGGTCAGTAAAGCTCACAGTGTTACAGCAGGGCTGGTGGGGACTTGTGTGTCTGTCCACTCATGCCAGAGTGACGAGTCCACCACAGAAGAATGGTCTAGCTGAAGAACAGAGGGGTCATAACTGAATGACCACAAAAATGCGACGGATTAAGAAAGCAACGGAAGGTTTGGCTGCTGTAGCTGTTACATCTCGCTCACTCTCTCTCTCTCTCTCCAATGATTCAATACAACAACCATAACTACTTCAGCATTTATGAACTGAACTCTATACTTTCCTATGACAATTCATTTACCCCTAGACATCGATAGAGCTTGTTTATTATTGATTATTATTATTCCTACACTTTTAGGTTTATTACTGCTAACTTGTTTTATATGTATATTTGCATTTTTGATATTGTATTGTGTAGTTTACTAATAAACACCTTTAATTTGGTACCACCAGACTCCAATGGATTCTTCTTTCTCTGCTGGTCAGACACCCAGTTACGGGGTACGTACAAATTGGGGGCTCATCTGGGATTTGATTACCAAATTGGGGGGGCCAGTGAATCGGGATAAAAGTCCCTTTTTTGACCTGGTTGTGTGGATAACCAGACTGGAAACCAGCAGAGATGGAAATTGACAATTTTTTTAAAAGACCCAACTTCGGGGGCATTAGAGGATACCAAGAAGGCGGAATTGGTGAGCGTTGCAAAATGATTAAATCTCTCAGCGGTGAAATCGTCGATGAGCAAGTTGGATATACAGAGAGCAATAACTGTGCATTACGTATCCGAGGGTGTGTTCACGTCAAATGTATTGGACCTGTTCCCTGAGAAAAAACCTGTCGAGGGTGAGCTTCAGATACAGATAGAAAGATTAAGGTTGGCTGCGGAGAAGGAGGAAAGGGAGCATGAGCTCCAGATACTCCAGATAAAGGAGATAGAAGCTGCAAGGCAGAGAGAAGAAGCTGATAGGCAGAGGGAGGACAGAGAGAAAGAGAGGCAGTTTGCGCTGGAAATGGAGAGGTTAAAGGCATCGCAGGGAAGATACCGGGCAGCAAACCCAAATGAGGGGTTCAAGATTGGTCAGGAGATCCAGTTAGTACCTCCATTCGAGGAGATGGATGTCGATAAGTTCTTCCTTCATTTTGAGAAAGTGGCTGTGAATCAGAACTGGCCTAAGGGGAAATTGACTGTTCTGTTACACAGCATACTTAGGGTGAAGGCTCAACAAGCGCATTCGGCATTGTCTATGGATGAGTCTAAGTAAAAAGGTCTGTATTGAGGAGTTACGAGTTGGTGCCAGAGGCATACCGGCAGAAGTTCCGGAACTTGAGAAAGCCGTGGAACCACACGTATTTAGAGTTTGCCCGTGAGATGCAAATGTATTGTGAGCATTGGTGCGCCTCAAAAGGGGTCATTGGAGATTATGATAAACTGTTACAGTTAATACTGATGGAGCAATTTAAAAGTTGTGTCCCTGAGAGTATGAAGACATACTTGGATGAGAAGGAGACAGTGACTCTGTCTGTGACTGCCAAATTAGCAGACGAGTATGCCTTAACCCACAAAACAAAGTTTTCCCTAAATAAGAGCTACCAGAAAGGCAGTAGGGATGGCAGAGAAAGCCCACCGGCTAAGGCAGAGAATAAACCGGGAGCTAGTGGAAAAGGTAAGGAGGAGGAAAAACAGGCTGGCAGGATGGTTCCCAACTTTACGTGTTATAATTGTGGGAAAGCTGGTCATATAGCATTTAAGTGCTTTGCTCCGAAGGAGGATACAGGAAAAGGGAAAACGGCAGTCCCGAATGGTTGCAACAGATCGATGAGGAAGGCAAAGTTAGATAGAGCACAAGAGGGGTGTGAGAAGTTTATCTCGGAAGGGACGGTGTCTGTGAAGGAAGGAGAAACCCCAGTTCGAGTGCGGATCTGGAGAGATACTGGGGCTGATCAGTCATTGATTCTAAGGAAGATTTTAGACTTTGGTCCTGACACTGAGACTGGGGAGGTTGTGTTAAGAGGTATCGGAAAAGGGACCGAGACCGCACCTTTGCACAGGATGTTTCTGAAATGTGACCTGGTATCTGGACCAGTCGAAATAGGGGTGCGGTCGAAACTACCAATGGACGGCGTGGACGTCCTTCTTGGTAACGATCTGGCAGGTGGTGACATGTATTCAACAGTGAAGTTGACAAGTAAGCCTGTAAGTGCTGAGAACCCGCCCATAGATTCACAAGATTTATCCCGCATGCGCAATCACTTGCAGCATGTCTAGAAAGGCGGCTGAGAAAGGAGACAGTTTAAATTAGTCCAGGGTTGATTTAGCGGGGACATTTTTGCCGACCTTGTATGAAAAGGGGTTACCGGATGAGAAGGAAAAGAATAGTGGAGCTAAGGAAAGTAAGGGAGACGAAGCAGATTTGGTGTTGTCAAGGAACGGAATTTCGAACCTGGCTCACAAGATACCCCTAGGTGGACACTTAGGAGTGAGGGAGGAGGTTATGGAGGCACAGAGTAAAGATGAGAAACGGATGAGGCAGTTAGAAGGTCCAGGGTTGGACACGGATAATCTGTCTGGTTTGACAAAGCTGTTTTCAGTTGAGGAATTTAAGAGTGTTCCCGATGATGTAAGGGTAGTCCTAGATGAAAAGGATGCCTCTACCTTGAGGGAGTCTGCTGGGCTGGCAGACAAAGTTGTCTTAACCCGCAAGGTTGAGTTTACTCCGAAGGGGAGTTGCCCAGAGAGTATCTGGGAGGATCAGGGGAACTTAGAATTTGAAAAGGGGACTGGTATTGAAAGCCTAGAAGAGGCAGATGTCCCGTTTGCTTGTGTTCAGGATGTGAAGGACGTGGAGTCACAGGATACTGAACCTAATGTTGAAGCTCAGGAAAAGTCTGAGTTATCTGATTTAGTTGAAAAGGAATGCAATCCTTTTGGGTCAGATAGACTTGGTTCAGTGAAGAAAGGGTTAACCGTGGCACCGGGAGGAAGTGAGAATTCTCAGTCACTTGTGTTAAAAGTTAGTAATGAGATGAAAGCTAGTGAGATGGATATTATTGAAGGGAAAGGGAAAAGTATTGTTCCTAAACTTTTGAATAAAGAAAATGTAAAGTCGAGTTTGGTGTCAGAACTGTTGACAAAAGTGAAGGGACCGTTAACTAAACAGTGGCTTGTTAACAAGGTGCCTGTGAGTCAATTACAGTTTGTCTTGGAATTTAAGGATAAACAACTTGATGATGTTGTTCAAGGATGTGATTTGGAGAGGCAGAACTTAAAGTGTTGTTTTGACCAAGAGGGATCACCTGCAGATGTTAAACAAGAAACTAACAGAATTAAAGATCCTGAAGATAAAATTAATGACCTGCTTAAAATTAATGAGTGGTGTGGAAGTTCAGCAAATGGGCTTAGTTTGGAAAACATTGGTGATAAGATAGCTCCTGTGAAAGGAGTCTGTGAAGGCCTATTCCACATTGGTGAGCACGCTAACCATGTGAGAGTTAAGTGGAAAAGAGGCAAAGGGTTGACCAAATGCCACTTTGAATAACAGGATCTGGTTTTACGGGAATTTGATTTTTTTTTTGAATAAAGCATGTGAATAATAAAGACAACATCATGGAAGATTGAATGTTAAGTTTAAAAGTAAAATAGAGATTAGTATTTGCACAAACTTCTGTAATGTACCACAGTATAATCACTCATGTATTGGTTCACACTTTGTAATATACACCTAAGCTAAGAACACAATCCCTGGGTATTTTTGGCTAACATGAAAAATAAATAGGAGGTTATTAAGTTGGAGTCTGTTGTTACAGGAATTCGATATTAAAATACAACTTGTAAAGGGGAGTGAGAATGTAATTGCTGACTGTTTATCCAGATGTTAATTTGAAAGTGTACTTGTATTATTCTTGTAGTTAAGACCACTTCCCTATTTTGTTAAATTCTGTAATATGCTTTATTAGTTAATTTTCACCCTGATGAAAATTTCCAGAAGGATGGGGGTGTTGTGAGTGATGAACAGACCTGATGGACAATGGGGTGCAGAGTTAACTGTTCCCCCCCCTCCGAGAACTACGAACTATTGCTGTTGTTATGCTGCTATTGAGAGAGAGAGTTAAAGCCCAGGCAAGAACGTTTGCTACAGATAAGAGGGAGAGAGAGACTGTTGATTTACTGTATTATGACTCTTCCTGGATTATTTACCTTCTACTGCAAGGACTTTACTCAGCTCATTAACATTCCTCAGGAGACAGCAGGAGTGGCCTGATTTGATGGACACAGTCATTCAGAGTTGATGGATAGCTGAGACCCCGTGAGTGGGGATAAAAAGACAGGTCTGGAGAGACACCCTTCAGACACACCAGTGGACACTGACTGAGTGTTGGGAACCCACAGAAAGGTGGGGGCTTCGGAGACCGAACCAGGAGATCGGTCAGTAAAGCTCACAGTGTTACAGCAGGGCCGGTGGGGACTTGTGTGTGTGTCCACTCATGCCAGAGTGACGAGTCCACCACAGAAGAATGGTCTAGCTGAAGACCAGAGGGGTCATAACTGAATGACCACAACGATACGATGGATTAAGAAAGCAACGGAAGGTTTGGCTGCTGTAGCTGTTACATCTCGCTTGCTCGCTCTCTCTCTCTCCCCAACGATTTCAATACAACAACCATAACCACCTCAGCATTTATGAACTGAACTTTATACTTTCCTATGACAATTCATTTACCCCTAGACATCGATAGAGCTTGTTTATTATTGATTATTATTATTCCTACACTTTTAGGTTTATTACTGCTAACTTGTTTTATATGTATATTTGCATTTTTGATATTGTATTGTGTAGTTTACTAATAAACACCTTTAGTTTGGTACCACCAGACTCCAACGGATTCTTCTTTCTCTGCTGGTCAGACACCCAGTTACGGGGTACGTAACATTCCCAAGCTGGAACCAATACAATTCCAAGGTAAATTACAAAAAAAATACTCAATAAAAGGAAATTGGAACAATGAAACGGAATCACTCCACAACATCACCTGGTGGCTGGATTGCACATCTCAACAGGTAAACGTCAGAAGTATCAACGCAGAAATGTGACCTTAAAAATCCAAAAAAAAAGGAAGTAAATACTGATAGACAAGAACAATGCACAAGCATAACAAATTAATTTTGTTAGTACATATTTATAGACATTAAGATTTCATTTCCAAGTGAAAGTTTTGATCTGTTGGGAAGTCAAAGGCAAATACAGAGTCCCAAAAATTCAAGAGAAAGACATTGTTGTAAAGAATATACATGTAGGCAATGCAACTCAGTAGAAAATCCTAGTATATAATTTATGTTAAGTTTCCTAAGTGACTATGGATGCAGTGTTTTTAACACCTACAGACAGGAATATGCAAGCAGTAATCAGTTTAATGCAAATTTATAAATGCTTTAATACATTTGCTTTACAATCGTTAGTTGAAACAAAATATTCTAGTCAGAAGACTTGAGCTAAATGTATTCATTTAGTTTCTAATTCTGGTTGTTAACTTTGTAATCATTGGTTTGACATTTTAATTAAAGGAAACCTAGAGCATAAGATATTTCCATGAACATTTCAAATCCCGTGGTGTATATAGTTCATAATACAAATGAGAACTGCAACTCAGAACAGAGGCAGTATTTACCTTCGGTAATAAATAGCAAAGGCACTTGTACGCATGCAGTCATTCTCGTGGTAATGTATTATTGATGCACTGAAAGTCACATTATGTTGACATTTTAAAGTACTGTATCTCTGATAGATGTACAGAATGTGTCTACTATTTTAACACAGCTTTATTGACTCATTCGTCTGCTGATTTCCTTTTATACATCTTTATAAGATGAAAGTTTGAGGCATACAGGTCACTAAATTTTGGAAATGTTCAGCAACTGTTTGCATGCAGGCATGTATACAATTCAAAACCTATACTTATCGGACATCTAGTTTTATTAAACCATCTGAGTTAGTGCTAAATAGGTTTTGTCCTTTAAGGTTTATCTCCCATAAAATTTGGATGAATTTCCTGCTGCAGCATTTGCATTGGCTGACAATGGTGCATTTTCAGGATGGGCAACTTTATAAAATAAAAGCAAGGTACTTAAAGAGAATGCAAATCTGAAATAATCAGACAATTCAGCTCAGAATAGGCTTAATATCACCGGCATATATCCTGAAATGTGTAAACTTTGTGTAGCGGTACAATGCAATATATGATAATATAGAAAAAAAGATCAATTACAGTATATGTATACATAACATTTAAATTAAATAAGTAGGGCAAAAACAAAAATAAAAAGTAGTGAGGTAGTGTTCATGGGTTCAATGTCCATTCAGGAATCAGATGGCAGAGGGGAAGAAGCTGTTCCTGAATCGCTGAGTGTGAGGCTTCTGTACCTTCTTCTTGATGGTAACAATGAGAAGAGGAGATATAATGTTGAGATTTTATAAAGCACTGGTGAGGCCTCACTTGGAGTATTGTGAGCAAGATTTGGCCCCATTATCTTAGAAAGGATGTGCTGAAACTGGAGAGTGTTCAAAGGAGGTTCAAGAAAATGTTTCCAGGATTGAATGGCTTGTTATATGAAAAGTGTTTGATGACTCTGGGCCTGAATTCACTAGAATTCAGAAGAATGAGGGGTGACCTCATTGAAACCTTTTGAATGGTGAAAAGGCATTGATGAAGTGGATGTGGAGAGGATGTTTCCTATGATGGGAGACCCTAAGACCAGAGGACATAGCATCAAAGTACAGGGGGGTCGTTTTAGAGCAGAGATGTGGAGGAATTTCTTTGGCCATAGAGTGGTGACTCTATGGAATTCTTTGACACAGGCAGCAAGTCTTGATGTATGTTTGAGGCAGAGGTTGATAGATTCTTGATTGGTCAGGGCATGAAGGGATACAGGGAGAAGGCAGGACATTGGGACAGAGAGGAAAATTGGATCAGCCATAATGAAATGGCAGAGTCGACTCAATGGGCCAGATGGCCTAATTCTGCTCCAATATCTTATGGTCTTATTTTCTGGGCGGTGGTGGTCCTTAATGATGGATGCTGCCTTTTCGATGCAACATTCCTTGAAGATATCTTGGATACTACAGAGCCCAGTGCCCATGATGAAGCCGACTAATTTTACAGCTCACTGCAGCTTACTTTGATCCTGTGCAGTAGTCCTCTGCTCCCATACAAGATGGTGATGCTGCCAGTTAGAATGCTCTCCATGGATCTGGAAATTCTCAGGTCAATAAGCATCTCTGAGGGGAAAAATAGCTGATATTTCAGGTTGGATGGAAGACTATGAACTTGAAACAGTTGAGCTGGATTGTATTGTTGGAAAAGAGAGAGAGAGAGATACCGCTTCTACTTCTTCCAATGATTCTGAGTGAGGCACAGAGAGATCTGTATTTACTGACAATTATCTTTATTGTTCAAACTAACAAGTACATTAATTCATACACTAAATACCTTGTGCGCACACCTGCTAAGTATCCCTGACTCTCCTGGATAGTCAAAGAATAGCAAAGGTATTACCCGGGCAGAGGAAGTTATGCTGGCCAGGCGTTCCTTGTTCCTCGTGGTCCCGATTCACTCTCCACATGCTTCACACAGGGTTCTTCTCGCTTGTATCTGCGATGGTTATTCTTCGAAGTTACCGCCACAAGCCCCCACAAAACATCCACTTTTATATCCATTCCTTATCAATTCAAATGTTGCATTCCTGTTTCATTGGCCGCAGGTCATGTGTCTGGCCTTTAACACCTGGTCATTGACTCTGGTCCAAGCCAGCATCCATCTATTGTCCTCTTCCCATCAAGGGACAGTTGCTGACTCATGGCTCTTTGTTCTCAGTCAGCAATGAGCTCGAATCACCTCAGGCATTCACAATCCTGCATGTTATAGCCAACCAAAGAACACCTCACAAATAACTCCTTATTTGGAAATGACCTCCAGTCCAGCAGATTACCTGATGTGTCTTTGTGTCTTCTTTAAAACACTAATCAAGCCCAGCATATCAAGCTCACAAAATGAAGAATAGAGTGTCTTCACAAAATGGCAGCCTCCATCCCCCAAGCACACAGCAAGAACAAAGACTGCTTCCACTGTCCTTGATTCATTTGAATTCACTGATTTGAAGATTGTCATTCTTTCTGACCAACAGTATCCACACCTCACTCTCACTTCCCTCAAAATCCTGTGTTTACTCTCACCCAAAATGCTGGGGCTGGTACTTAATGCCCAGAAGGTTGTGAGTGGGCCTCAAAGTGAAGCCTGTTCTGACAACACTGATGACTGACCACCAGCAACAAGAGCAAATGACTACATGACTTTCTGGACAAATTGCAAATTGCATGCTGCTCCTTTTGTTTGTGCCTGCTTTGAAAACATTATGCCAGATTGTAAAATGATCCAATAAGGCAGGAGTGCATCTGTGGGAAATCAATCATCATTTTAATTTCTGCTAATTGTACAAGTTTGCTTCTATTCCATGAAGAGACCAGAAATCAAAGCGGGGCATCAAGACAATGCCTGTTACATTTTGAAAGGGTTGATGTCTCAATCTACTTGTTATGACTTTCTTATGCAGTTGAAGCTGTCAACCATAAATGTAATGAAAAACTGCACGAGTAATGTTAGCTGTGCTGTGAATACCAAATGGAAAAATTGCATGTGTGCCCCATCTCTCAGCTTCTCTGTACCATGTTACCTCTAATTTGTAATGACCAGTGTGCACAACAATCTTGTGCTGTGCAATTTTTTGCCCAGTGACTACAAAGTCTGCACACTGAATTCTTAAGTGGAAGTAAACCTGATGCTATTCTAAGGATGATAAATTACCAAGTCAAGTTTGTTGTTCACTGTTTAAAAGAAATAAAATAATACACATCAACGTGTCTTATTTCTCATATACAGTTTCTACTGTTTCATTATACCATGAACTAACTATTCCTTTGCGCTTCGTGCTCTTTGCATCTTCGGGATTCGACATTGTGCATCAATAATTCCTTCAATAAAAAACAGTATAAGTAAGCCTGTTCTTAATTCTGCAGACAAATCATCGCAAACTCCACGTTATCATCGCTGTCCACATCAGAAACTGCGAAAGGAAATGTGATCATGTATAATATACTTAACATGCCAACCAGTAAGAGGGTGACAATCTTTTGTGCACTGTTTAAATTCCTTTGTGCGCTAGTCGTAAAAGATGTGTGCGTGCGCACCTTCGAGGGATCATTGAAACCACGTAGGAATAGTGAATTTGGATTTCTAAGAAGCATCTGATAAGGTATCACATAGAAAGTTATTGCACATGGTAGAAGCACATTGGGTTGGGTAATATATTGACATAGATAAGAGATTAGTTAACTAACAAAAAGCAGACTTGGTATAAATTGATTAGCAATCAGTAATGAATGAGGTGAAACATGGACCAGTGCTTGGGTTTTAACAAATGGAATCGATATTAATGCCTTGCTTGAATGGACCAAATGCATCTTGCTAAATTTACTGCTGATGCAAGGATAGATGGATTTACAAACATAGAGGAGGATACTAAGATGCTGTAAAGGGACATAGGTGGAACAAGTGAGTGGGCAAGAAGTTGGCAAATGGAGTAGGGAAATGAAGTGAACAGTACAGCAGTTAGTGATGCTACGCTTAACTCCAGGGAACTTGGGTGTTTTTTAAATCTCATTACGATGGTGTGAGTTTCCACTGGGTGTTCTGATTTCCTCCTACACCTCAAAAACATGCTGGTGGGTTAATTGGCCAGTGTAACTTATCCCTTAGTGTAGTTGAGTGGGCAGGGAACAGGGAATAAGTAGCACGGTTCCAGCAACAACATCTCCACCCACTATATCCACCACTACTATTTCTCACCAGTCACCTTTCATACAGTCTTGCGTCACCTTATGGATGTACAATCACTCTATGTATAGACACTATCTTATGTAATTATATATAGTGTTTTTATATTATTATTATTGTGTTCTACATCTTTGATGTAGTTTTATTTGTGCTGCACCGGATCTGGAGCGACAATTAATTTGCTCTCCTTACACTTGTGTACAGGAAATGGCATTAAACAATTTTGAATCTTGAACAGGGAAATAAGAGGGGGAATAAAACTGATTGTATTGCCCTGCTGGGAGACAGCATGGATCTGATTGGCTGTAGGGCCTTTCTTCTGAGCCATAATAAGAAAATAATTCATTAAATGTGAGATTATCCGCTTTGGACTGAAAGACCAAAGAAGCAAAAGTATTAATTAAATGGAATAAGATGACAAAATGCTGCAGCAAAGAGTGATCTGTGAATCTGAGTATATGAAGCACAAAAATTGAAAATACAAGTGCAGTAATTATTTAGGAAGGCTAATGAAATGTTAGACTTAATGTCAAGAATTATGGAGTATAACAATATGGAATTTTTAATGATACAGGACACACCTGGAACAGTTTGGGTAGTTTTGGCATACATATTCATGAAAGGGTATCCTTACACCAGAGGTAGTGCAGAGAATGTTCTCTACTTTAGATTAAGGTTCATTTATCACCTGCACATTGAAACATACAGTGAAATGTATCATTTGCATTAACATGCAACACAACGTAAGCCTGTGCTGGGGGCAGCCCACCAGAGTGTTAGTACATATTTACTGCACACATTGTGGGCACGCTGGAATCCATATAGGACTGGTGGTTCGCGCCTCCTATCGATACTGCCCTTCAGTGTCTGCTCGGTGCTGCCCTCGAGTGTTCACTCAATGGAAGACAAGCTGGACTCGCACAACATCGCTATGCTACCCAGGGACTTGGAATACATTTTTATTGTGGCTGTATGTTTTTCTGCTATCGTTAAATAATAAGCAACAAACTGGCCTTGGTAGTTTATTATCCTCATAATAAATTTGGGCTTACTTCCATTTAAAAATTTGTGCACACACGTTGCTGTCACTGGGCAAAAAATTGCACAGCACAAGATTTTTGTGCACACTGGTCATTGGAAATTAGAGGGAGCATTGCTTGGTTTCTCTTTTTCAATTGTATTTGTTAAAATCCTCAAAGATTTCATAAAACTATATGAAATCTGGTTGACATAATTTTCTAAATGCCCTGCTGTGACCTCTACAACAATGGCTTCATGCAATTTTCCAGCGATAAATGTTCTGTTAATCAGCTTTTGCTTTCAATCTCTTTACTTTTTTGAATTGTTGTTGTCATATCTGTAGTTTTCCATTTCCCTGGGAGATTTCCAGAATCCAGGGAACCTTAGTTGATAACAACCAATTCATTTACAACTAGCCATTTCCTTAAGATCATAGAATGCAGGACATCAAGTCCAGTGGATGTGTCAGGCATTCCTCCAATGAGTTTGCCGAGGACATTTTTTGAGTGATAGAGAATGTTTTCTATAATCTTGCAATTATCTGCTGGGATGCTTTTAGTATCTTGTGCTGTGAAGACTGACCAAAATAATCACATAGTATCTATGTTGTTTCTCTATTTTCCATTCTTAATTCCCTATATCCATCCTCTCAGAAACTAGCATTTACTTTTGTTACTCTTTGCCTCTCTATATACCTGTAGATGCTCTAACTGCCTGCTTTCATGCAATACTTTATGTACTTGAATAGTGGAGAAACAAAATTAGACAGCCTTATTTCTGCAATTTTGAAAGATGGAGCTTTTGTCATCAATTGTTACATAACTACCGGTAGTAAAAGTCTCTGACTATTCAATCAATCTATGCTTCTTATGATCTAGAGTTGTCCAAGAGGATAAAAGGAATAGACTGAGTGGAGAGCCAAAGACCTTTTCCCAGGGTAGAAATATCTAATACCAGGGTGCATAATTTGTAGATGTCTGGAGGAAAGACTGGGGTGTTCTCAGAATTACTTTTTTTATATATACAGAGAGTGTGTGGAATACCTTGCCAAGGGTGGTGGTGGAGGCAGATATATTAGGGCCATTTATTCTTAATTCTTAAATAGGTACATCAATGATAGATAAATGGAGGGCTATACTGAAGGGAAGGATTAGATTGATATTAGAGTAGGTTAAGAGCTTGGCACAACATCATAGGCCAAAGGCCTTATACTGTGCTGTGGTGTTCTATATTCACTATTTCTATTACCTTTTGTAACTCCACAACATAAAATTAATTGAAATAAATCACAAACCAAGTAAATAACATGTGTACTCTAGTTTTGATTTTACTTTTAGTGGGGCACATACTTGTGATGTGATGACATAGTGACATATGCCATTCATATATTTTACATATAATCTCCAACGACTTATGTAAACAACAGAGAATGCTTAATCAAATAATATATTTACATTATTAATCAAATATTAAACCCACTACACTCCTCCCTGCTTAACTATAAACTCCAACTCAATATAGAATACATCTCAACTTCTATACATATACCCAGTATACAACTACTATTTAGACATCCACATCATAGTACATTTTAAATTGCCCTATTCACATCCAATGATTTAATGGCTGTGGAGAATGTCATATTCTTGTAGGAAAATGTCTTCTCGGAGAAGGTGGGATCACTCTGTTTAACAGGTGAGATTCGTGGCTTTGAAATAATCTCACTTTCCGGGGTCTCCTCAGTGGCAGTTTTAAGAGTTGACTCTGGGATGTTAGAGTGGTTTTTGGGTTTAGGACATGTACATTTGACAATTGATTTTGGCTACCAGACTTCACATCTGAAAATGTATTGTGCATTTAATTTGGCGTGCAGCTTTGAACAATCGGTTCCTGAAAACTGTGAATCCCACTCCAGACAAGGCTGATTAAAATTCATTTGGATGTCTATGGTATGGATGCAAATCAGGACGTGTGAAGGTTGTGTGTAGCTTCAAAGAAAGCATTGTCCATGCATTGTAAATATGGAGTTGTCCTTTGATGTCTGGCACATAAAATATGAAGCCCCATGTTGGGCCAGCAGACCTTTTGACTGAAAGCGTCCCCATATGTTGTGTGCTTTAATTTGTTTTGTTGAATAAAGAAGCTGCTTTGTATCTACCAGTAATTTTCTCCAGTGACTTCATTCACGCAACAACAGAGACTACAGGAAGTGGTTCCAACAGCTCTAGACACCTTTCATCTCTAATAATTGATTCTGCTCTCCTCAACTGATCGATGTGTCATCTCCTCTGTACAGGAGAGTGGTCTGGTTCTGACCTTAATTTTCCTTGCCAGGAATGTTTGTCCAGGAGTGAATCATTGAACCTCCTTGTTTGAGGAGACCTCAATTTGTCTCAGCTGTTTCTCCTGCATGCTGCTTCTGAGATTAGGTTTGAGCAGTTGCAAGCGTGAGGGCAAGGGATAACCCAGGAACAAAATAATTGGTGAGATGTTGGCTGTAAAATGTCCTGCAATGCAATATGCTGCTTTTGATATAGAGTCAATGCAGTGTGTTCTGTTGACATTGCTTGCATTGTGTTATTCAGACTCTGGATAAAACTTGCTGCCAAGCCATTTGTAGCTGGGTGGGACAGTGCAGATGTAATACATATTCTATTCATTTTCAGGAATGACTGGAACTGTTTCACAACAAACTGTGGTCCATTGTCACTGACTAAGTGTTCTGGAACAACAGAAGAGGCTTCTCAACATGTCAACAATGTGTGAGGAGGCTTTTGGGAACTCTTCTGGCTACTTTGTAGCTCAATCCACTACTACCAAGAAATTTGTGCCAAAGAATAGTCTGACAAAATCCACATGAATCCTCTGCCAGGGCAATGCAGGCACTGCTCCTGCCATCTTCTGTATATGTTGGCATCTCAAACAGTGCATGGCAAACGTCTTGATCTACTAATTCATTCCAGGCCACCAAATGAAGCTTTGAGATAACACTTTCATTTTGACCATGCTTAGATGACTGGCGTGCAGCTCCTACATCACTTTAGTTCTCAGCTTGGATGGTATAACGACTCTCAATCCCCAAACAAAGCAACCCTCATCAAGGGCAAGTTCGTCCCAGTGCTGGTAAAAATGGGGGAACTGGAGTTTCTGCTGCACATTCCCTCCATTTTGGGTTGCTGTGTGGACCAGAGACAGTGTGGGGTCTTTTCTGGTTTCCCTTTGGATCACCTCTGCTGTAATAGGGACACTTTTGATTTGCATTAGGGACAATACATCAAGAGGAGTGTCCTCTTTTGTAAAAAAATTCAGGTATTTCCTTTTCCAAGGGTGAATGGGACAATCCATCAGCACTTCTATGTTTAGTCGTCCTCGTGAATTTCATTTGGTAAATGTGTTCACTAAGAAACAAAGCCCAAGTCTGCATTTGTGCTGCTGCTATTAGTGAAACACCCATCTGTGGGTTGAAAATGGGTACTAGTGGTTGATGACCAGTAATTAGGGCAAATGCTCCCTATACGAGTAACTGCTGAAACACTTTACACCTCAAGCAGACTCAAGGCATCTCTATACTTTTACATATAACCCATAATGAATTATGTAAATAACAAAGAATACAATATATTTACAGTATTACTCAAATATTACTGAAATATTAAACACACAACAATGTCCAGCATCTGGACTTTACTTCAGTTTAAAAGAGATGTAACTGAACTCCTTCCTTCCTGTCAATACTACATCAAAGTTCAAAGTTCAAAGTAAATTCATTATTGAAGCATGTGGATGTCACCATATACAACACTGAGATTCATTTTCTTTTGGGCATACTCAATAAATCCAATAACCATAATAAAATCAATGGAAGGCCATGCCAACTAGATATACATCCAATGTGTAAAAGACAATAAATTGTGCAAATATAGTAAATAAATAATAGCAAGAAATATCGAGAACATGAGATTAAAAGGTTCAAAGTTTGAAAGGTTAATTTTTTATCAAAGTATACAACTCTGAAATTCTTCTTCTCCAGATAGCCACGAAACCAAGAAAGAAATGAATGGCAACATGATCAGCAACCCCCAAATCCCCCTCCCCTATACATAAGAAAATGAGAAAAATTGTCAAAAAACACAGAATATTAAAAACTACAAGACTGAGAAAAGTCTCTAGTCCAGGTCCACATCAAAAATGCAGAAAACCTGTGTAACATTCTCTGGGCACAGGGGCAGGCCTTTCCTTTGCAGTAGTGAGCCACCCCATCAGTGATCAAAAGGCCGTTGCCCCTGTCCAGTAGCAGAGTGAACCCACCAGCGATCAAAGGGCAGACTTCATTCTCTGGCAGCACAGTGATCACACCTCCGATCAAAAAGCAGGCAGCCAGCCCTCACCTTCTGCATTTGCCTTAAATCTTCAATCTCCCTTGTCACTTTAATCAGCGAACAATGGAAGCTATAATTGGTGAAGTGGAGTCAAACATTGGCTCTTGCCCCACGGCTGTTCTATAGCCTCTTGCCACAAGGTTCACACATGCTGCCTCTGCCTCCCAGAGCCTTCTCAGAGACTCCAGAGTTCTGAAACAACCAAATGATCTTCAAACAGTAAATCACATGCTCCAACAGTTCCAGAATCACGTTAAAGATGAAAAGGTATAAAAGTCATGAAATATATGCTTTTATGATCTATCCAGAAGATGCAGACTGAAGGAGTGTTGCATGCAGGCTCCATCTTGACCAGGACCTAAGAGTCCTTGAAAGTAAGCCAATAGGTTGTGGGAAAAGTTCAGTGATTGGGCAAGTGAAATTGAGTGAAGTTATCACTTTTGGTTCAAGACCCTGATGTTTGAGGGGTAGTAACTGTTCCTGAACCAGGTGGTGTGGGGCCTGAAGCATCTATACCTCCTTCCTGATGGCAGCAGTGAGAAGAGAGAATGGCCGAGGTAGTGGGGGTCCTTGGTGATGGATGCTGCTTTCCAGCAGCAGTGCTCCGTGTAGATGTGCTCAGTGATGAGGAGGGCTTTACCCCTAATAGTCTAGCTGTATCCAATACTATTTGTAAGATTTTCTGTACATGGAATTTAATGCTTAAGATTTTTGAGGGTCCAGGTAAAATGTAAAATTTTTATTAAATTGTTATCTGGACTTAACCCATGTTCAATCATTTATTGGCTGGGTAGGAGGACGATAGCCAACTCCTCTCTAGGCAAGAATCAGACAGGGACAAGGCAAATGGTAGCACATAACGCTCAGTCAGGGTGGGACAGTGACTCAGTTAATATAGCTGTTACTGCACAACTCCAGTGACTAGAATTTCATCCCTCGCTTCAGTCTTTGCCATGGGAAGTTTCCTCATTCTCCCTTAGATGACATGGGTTTCCTCCTGGAACACCTGTGTCCTTACACATCACCAAAATGTCCCAACATACACTGTGAAACTTGCAGGCTGCCCAGCTCAATCCCCACTGTTTTGATTTGTAATGACTCATTTCACGGTATGTTCTTAATGTTTTGATCCGCACGTGATAAATACCAGTAATCTATATTTGGTTGCTGTAAATTGCCCCCAGTATGTACATGAGTGTTAGTATCTGGGTGTGGGGAAGGGGGTAGTTGATGGGATTTGGGCTGGATTAGTCCATGGTGTGTATGTGGCTGCTGAAGGATCTGCTCTGATGCCGAAACCCTCAGTCATTCTATGGCTTTCTAAATTAGAGGAGCTGAAAAAAAAAATCAAGACTTCTTAGTCTGTGTGGCAAAAAAAAAATCATCTTCAAAAAATGTTGGAAGTACTCAGCAAACCAAAGAGCATAAGTGGGAAGTGAAATAGAGTAACATTTAAGGTCATTCGCCCTTTATCACAACTGGAAAAGTGACATAGAATCATGTTTCATGTTGCAGCAAGGGGAGGGCTAGGGAGAAAAGTGGGAATATCCATAAGTGAATACAAGCCAAAGATATCTCGAAACAATTTTCTTAATAACTGTCAATTAGAGGGATTCAAAAGATTTATAGTAATGTAGGATTTACAGCATAAGTAGATATAAACGGTTATGGTATTCTCATATTATGAAACAGTATCTTAATCTTCGAAAGTTGAACTCAATTCTTTTCAACCTGAGTTTCTGTTAAAATATAAACAAATTAATTGCGGCTGATAATCACAGATGGAGAACAGAATGAATATATTTATTTGGTTAATCAAGCTGTAAATCCCTGCAAACCTATTTAAATATTACTGTTGGTGTAATGACCTCAATTGAGGTGTACAGTATGGGTAATGATTTAACTGTGGTCAAATGTAAAGATTTGTTTATTTCATGCTACCAGTGCACTATTTCAAAAAAAAATTGTCAATTTAAAACATTTGATGGAAAGGGCTAGGGAAGATATGAAGGCTTCATTCATCAAGTTTGATTTTTTTTGAGTTACCATAGCAGGAGAAGGGGAAAAAAAGATCCAAACTGGAACAGGTTTAAAAGGACAAGTCTTCTGTAATTATAATTGCAGAAAAGCTTAAAGGTCACTTACTTCAATTCAGCACAGAATGAAAATCTCCCTATAATGACAAATAACCTTTCAACTTCCTCACCATCATTTGCAAAGTAAAGTTATCAAAATGTTAAATATTTTGATGGTTTAACTTTACAGAGGACTTTAATAACGAGCCCCTTAGGCCTCTGTTGAAAGTTAAAACACTTCTTTTTATATTCAACTGTAAAGCTCTTCTTTTTCATGAATTCTTGCCTAATCTTCTAGAGGTTTTCTGTGAAATCATATATGAATGTGATACAACCTGTACATTTTAATTCAATTAGGTCATATATGCATGGAGGCATTGATGTAATGATAAACATACAGCATTTCAAGGTTTTTAACAAGTGTATAGGATACAATTGGAACAAATATTTATGATTGAATTGGATATTATTATTAGAATTAATAAAACATCTGTTAAAAATTTCAATATTAAATATCTGAAACATCTTGAATTACTCAAGGAAATAGGAAGTAATGTATCTGGGCTGTTCATTATTAACTTCCTTTAAAAAGAACCAAGGACAAAGTGAAGGATTAATAAGAAGCAAAACATAGCAGAGTCTGGAAACCTGAAATATAAAATCAAAGGAGCTGGACGTGATTGGCAGGACAAGTAGCTCATTGAGAAACTTGGTACTTGGAATAGATTTTTTAACCTTCAAAACTCCATAGTGAGGTCAATAAGTTTAGATTATAGCTGGCAGAAGGCAATCGTTGGTTATGCCCAGTTACACCTTCTTTGAGCCCATCTCTTGTTTCCACCACAGTGTGAGTATCACAATAGTCATCTCACACCATCATCCTTTTTGTTACTTGACCACTCCAGCCTTCAACTCTATCACAATCTTTCCTTTCGGTTTTCCCCTCTTTTCTTCATTTTCTCCTTCCTTTTCTTTGTTCAGACTTCAGAAGTTCTGAAGGAAAGTAATCAACCAGAACATGGGCCCTGCTCTTTCTGCAAATATTACCTAATCTGTTGTGTACTTCCAACAAATTTGTTCTTGGGATTACTGGATAAGTGAATTAACATTGATTTAGAGAAGTTATTGTAAAACATTGTGCATTGAATTACAAAAAGAACATTTAATATTGCAAATATCTCTTGGAGATATTTCCTTAAAATTATGATGTTTAAGGATGGCTGCCGATGATAGATGTTGAATTCAATTTTCAGAAATACATATATAAAGAGTATGTGTGTATAGCTGTATAAAGAATGAGAAGTTTATTCATACAATCCCAAGCTTCTGTAAGAATGACGTGTTCAGAAAGACTGTTGGAAGTTGGATCATTCTGTGATCCTTGAATCTTTCAATTGCAGTTTCTACTTAGATTTTACTTTTGATGCCATTAGACAATTGAAGAAGTGGCAGAATGCATTACTGGTAATTTTGTATACCAAGGTCAGTTATTAACAGGACATGTTTGGATGAGTTCTATTGAGATCTTGAGTTTCCTGTGGCATTTTATTGATCCTTTTGTAATTGTGATGATGTGAAAAAAAATCATAAGTAGTAGCAGATTTCATTCAAATTTCGTTCTGGATTTCATTCAAAATGCACAAAGTTTTCTGTGAACTCAAATTTTAGAAATCATTTCACCTGCAAAATTGAAAGCAAATTCACTTAATGATATGTTACTTCCTTCTGTATTTCTGTTCCACTTTCTTACTTCACACAGCTTCAGTTATGCTCTGACAAAGGCTCAAATTTTAGGTTTCACAATATTCATTACTCTTTATTCTTGCCTATTTTTCATAAAAGTACACCAGCTGCCACCATGTGGTGGTGTGAATTCATATAATCAGAGTGGAACATGGAGAAACGTTTAACAGCATAAAGCTATTCATGCCTGACAGTTACTCTTTCTCTGGTCTCCACTTAAAAGAAAGCTCAAATTATGGCTTGCGTGCTAGATGCAGTTTATTTTTTACACCATGGACACACATTCAATGAAGACAAAACAGCTGAGTTTCTATTTGCACTGTGAAAGCTGGATTTCTGAATTTGTACTACGCGGCTGCTTGCACTCATTGGGGAATTGCAAACATGTTGCCTTTCATCAGAGCACCAGCAATCTTGTGATGTGCTGCTGGATGAGAATCTCTACTAGAAATGTGAACGGGGACAATGGCTCCTTTTTGTCTTAATTGCTGGTATATTCATTTTTGATTCCTTAAAATTGATAGCTTGAAAAGGCTGCTCTCAAGCTGTTGATTCATTGATGAGCAAGGTATAAATATGAACAGTGAGATTGATTAGAATCCATCTTTTGCTACATATATATATTAATTGGACTATTGACTTGACCTTTATATATTGTTTCACATAAGTCATGCGCAAAGACAAAAAGATTTAAATTTTCTTGATCCACTCTGCGTAGGTCCTGAAACTGTTTAATGTAACTCTGTACAATCGCTTGAAAAGTTCAAGATGGATCATTACGGCCATGAATTTAAAACAGACATTCTTACACAAAGCGCATAAAAATGAGATACATTTTGATAGTGTTGGTACCTATTCACCTATGTAATCCATCTCTGCTTGTGGAATATTCAGAATTGGATTAGAAACTCCTCTTAATTAATATTGGGAAGACAAGCCATACTTATTAGTCTATACTACATAGCCCATTTACCTGCTACTGGCTTCATCCTGTCTTGGGAATCATCTGAGGCAGAATAGACTGCAAACTAATTTCATATTTAATTCTGGAGTGATTTAACCACTTAACTGAGGCATTACGAAGTCTGCCAAATCAATGATTGCCTAAGACCACCCCACCACACCTCATCGTCCACTAAAACCTTTATCCAGTTCTTTCTTATCTCTAGCCATGACTATTCCAACACTATCTTGTCAAGTAGTTTACCTTCTACACTGAATAAACCTAGTACCATGTATCCTGCTGACCATACTTAACCTTTTTAAGTTCCAAAGTCGAATGACTCAGAAGAGCTCACAGTAAAGTCAGCCCTGATTTAAAAAATTTCTTTCAAATTCTTTAATTATCTAGTTTCCTCTTTATCATTCTAAACTCCAGAATCTTCTAATAAATGCAAGAGATTCTGCAGATGCAAGGAATCCAGAGGAATACACACAAACTGCTGGAGCACTTCAGTAGGTTAAGAATCAGTGGAGTTGGGACCATTCATGAGGCTACAGTCCTCTGATGCCTGTGTCCTCCAATTCCAACCTTGGGACTTTTTTTTTAATTTTAAAGCTGTTTCATTACAACAGAATTTCTTATTTATTATATATTCCACAAGCTGCCATCAATTTAGTAATAACTTTTGTTCATTTTTATTGCTTTCATATTAGACATTGAGACATGTTTAGGACTTCTGTTGGAATTGCTACCTTTATTAAGCAATAATCAAGAAATACTACCTGGAATGAAAGGGACCAGAGTATACATTAAATAATATTAATTATTTATTGAAAATACAGTATTGAAGCCCTTCTAAGTTTATCAATGCCAGATTGAAATGGTCCTCATCTATTCATTTCGCCTACTGGCAGTGACAGCTCCCCAAACAATTCAGGTGTGGTAGAGTATCATTTGGTGCCCAATGCAATGGCACGGTTGCATACATATCAATGGTAGTGCGTTGGCATGAACTAAGCTTCATGCTGATTGCGACTCAAAAGTGGAGCCACTGAGAATGTGAGCTCGATTGAAATTGAAGGTGACATGGTAGTATAGTGGTTAGCACAACTTTCCAGTGTCTACTGTAAGATAGGGGTTCGATTTCGACCATTGTCTGTAAGGGGTTTGTACATTGAAAAAGGATCTAGTGCTTTCCTGGCATATATGACAAATAAATGCTTCTTTGGCTTCCAGCCGGATACAGGTATTGCTCTTAACCAACGTTTTGATGACAAACCCTTCATTAGGTATATATACACCCATTATCTGACCTTCCTGATTGGTTAGTCCTCATCTAATCAGGTTTCCGCTGTCCCACCTTGTTTGCAATTGAATTCAAATTCCTACTTAGACTGAGACTTTTGCCAATACCTGTGCCTGGCTGGAAGCCCGAGAAGTGTTCATTCACTTTAGACAGTCTCTCAGTGGTTTCCTCCAGGTGCTCTGGTTTCCTTCCATATTCCAAAGATGTACAATTAGAGTTAATGAATTGTGAGCATGCTATGTTGGTGCTGGAAGCACGGTGACACTTGCCAACACAATCTTCGGTGATTTGATTTGACAAAAATGACACATTTCACCATATATTTCAAATTATATGTGGTAAATAAAGCTTATCTTTATTTTTACTATGTAATAAAAGAACTGAACCTGGCTTCATTCTCTTTGTAGTACATTATAGTTGATTATTTGCTGGCAATTAACCTCACCATATATTCTGCTATGTAACTTATACTGTGGAAATTTTTGATTAACAGAAAACAAATACTTTAATTGGGCTACAGGAAATGATATGGTATTCATATGAAACATAAACACAAGAATATTCTTGATGGGTTAAATGGTCTGCATGCTTGTAGTAAATGATTCAAAATAATTTATAGTCAGAGAGTAGAAGATATTTTGTTCCAGATAAAGCATCATGTTTATTTAATAATATTAAAATACTTGATCATAAAGTTTACTCAGTCTTTTATTTCAAAAATATAGAGACAGAATTGGTACCATTCTTTATTTATTTTGATGTATTCATTATGTGCATTCTAATACTCATTGTTGTCTGCATTGCTTGTTAATGTTCAGACTAATATTTGCATGTTACCTAACAATAAAAATCAGATTGATAACTCCTGTGTACAACCACCATGTATGACATTGGAATAACAACTCCACAATTCACTGCCAATATCCATCAATATTTTATATATTAACTTTAAAATAACAAAGAGTGGGAAGGTCTACAAAATAAAGAAAAGATCAATAATATTGGATCATTTTTGTTACCACGATCCCATTTAAGTACATTGTGTATATATACATAGTTATATAAAATACTGTAGCTTTATGTTGAATACTATATGACTTCACTAAAGTACTTACTGTCATCACAAGTTGGAAAGAGCATTTGTTCTGTATCAGGAAACAACATCATCACAGTTAATATCAAACTGTCAGTTACAGTTTACATAAATTGCTAAGAGATTTTGTATGGACTGTAGATAATTTTGGCAGGAGTTCAGATATTTACTATTTAAACTTACTTTTTATTTGTTTAATATTTAACATTTTTGACATGATAGTTCCCATTCGTGTTATACAATTTTGACCTTCAAAGCTTTAATGACTGAACCACTCAGAATTGCAAATATGTATGTCTGGCTTTCATTTATCTTTCAGTAATATGATGAGGTGGAAATAGCTCAAGTATAATTGTAGCTTATAATAATGTCCACTTAATTCAATAACTTAACTATACCCATCAATCAGCTACTAAACTGTACATGACAATTATTTCTATTCTTGTTGTAAGGTAGCACTTAATTTTGAGATAGCCCATTATCAAACAGCATTATTATTACCCTTTTGTCTTGAAATATTTTACTATGTACTGTGTATGTTGATATCTTTTGTATAATTTGACAAGTATAGTATCTATCAAAAAAGTGAATGCCATTTTTGTTAATATAGTAAACTATATGCCTTTGTATCTAAAGTAATCAGTTGCGATATGCATGATAAAAAATAGCACAAACATAACAATAGATATTAGGAAACTGTTGTGCTCTTCCATTAATATTAGCATTATAAACTTCTACACCAAATTATGATTACAGTTTATTATGTTGAATTGAATTGTCTTTATTTCTTATATCCTTCACATACATGAGAAGCAAAAATCTACATTACATCTCTGTCTAAATGTGCAATGTGTACAATCATAGTAATTTATAATAATTTATAATAAATAGAACAGTCAATGTAATATAGAGCACACTCAAATCAGCGTGAGTTCATCAGTCTGATGGCCTGGTGGAAGAAGTGGTCCTGGAGCCTGTTGGTCCTGGTTTTTATGCTGTGGCTCTGTTTCTTGGATGGTAGCAGCTGGATTTGACATTGGCTTCACGGGAGAAGCTGAAGAGTGGTAGGAGATGGTTGCTTCTCTGACTGGAGTTCTGTGACTAGTGGAGTGCTGCAGGAATTGACGTTGGGTCCATTGTTGTTTCTCATCTATATCAATGATCTGGATGATAGACACCATGCTATTACAGCTTAGGATGTTTTGAATTTTGGAGTTCAAATCCAGTGCCATTCTCTAAGGAGTCTCTATATGCCCTCCCTGTGGAATGCATCAGTTTTCTCCGGGTCTTCTGGTTTTCTCCCACAGTCCAAAGACTTACCAAGTAGGTTAATTGGTCATTGTAAATTGTTCCGTGCTTAGATTAGAGACAATCAGGTTTGTCGGGAGTTCCTGGTACGGCGTGGCTCAGAAGGCCCAAAGGACCTGTTCCATACCGTATCCCTAAATAAATAAAAATAAATAATGTGGTAAATTGGATAAGCAAATTTGTAGATAACAGCGAGATTGGGAATGTAGTGGACAGCAAGGAAGACTATCAAAAATGCAGTAAGATCTGAGTAGCTGGAAAATGACTTAAAAACAGCAGATGAGGTTTAATGCAGACAAGTGTAAGGTATTGACTTTGGGAGGACAAACCAGGGTAGGACATACACAATGAATGGTAGGGCACTGAGGAATGTGGTAGAACAGAAGGATCTGGGAAGACTGATCGATAAATCCTCGAAAATGGTGTCACAGATAGATAGGGTCATAAAGAGAGCTTTTTGTACGTTGGCCTTCATAGATCAAAGTAATGAATACAGGAGCTATGATGTGATATTGAAGCTACACAGGTATAAGAAGTAGGTGCCGCCAAATTTGGAGTATTGTGTGCCTTTCTGGTCACTTGCCTACAGGAAAGATATTAATAAGAATGAATAAGTACAGAGAAAAATTATAAGGATTTTGCTAGGACCTGGGAACCTGAGTTATAGCGAATGGTTGAAGAGGTTAGAACTTTATTCCCTGAGAGCATAGGAGAATGAAGGGAGATTTGATAGAGGTGTCCAAAATTATGTATGTTACAGACAGGGTTAATGCAAGTGGGTTTCTTCCACTGAGTTTGGGTGACATTGGTACTAGAGGTCATAGCTTAAGGGTGAAAGGTGAAATATTTAATGGGAACCTAAGGGCAAATTTTTCACTCAGTGAGTTGTGTGAGTGTGAAATGAGCTGCCAATGGAAACAGAGAATGCTGGTTCAATATCAACATTTAAGAGAAGTTTAGATAAATACGTACATTGGAGGGAATGGAGGCCTACGTTCCAGGTGCGGGTCGATGGGACTTGGCAGGATAACAGTTTGGCACAGACTAGATGAGCCAAAAGGCCTGTTTCTGTGCTCTATGACTCTGTGATTCCATAAATACATTACTGGCAGTGCTAATGCAGCTCATATTGTTAAATCATGTTATCTGTTGATTCTATAAATATCTTCAATAGTTTCAAAACTTAGTTTTAAAAATGGCTTTGTAAACTGTTAGTGTTAAAGTGCAACATGTAAGTTAAAATCACTGGGTCTTTTAGTCTTTTAGTCAGCAGTTCAGAACTGAAATCTCTATAAATAGAATATGAAGGAAAATAGGCTAAAAATTCTTCAACATAAGGAAACAAGTGTTAGAGCAAAAGGGAAGAGTTAATGAGAATGCGTAGATTAAAAATCTTTGTTCATGGATTCCCCACAATAATAGTCAATCACATACATGGCCCAAAACATCTAATATGATACAATAAGCTCTACACACCACAGGCATAATAATAATGTCATTCCCCAGCTAGATTATTGTTGTGGAAGTAGTGGAGGAGGACTGGAGTGGAGGTGCTGGGAGCATTTGGTGATTGGGCATTAGATTTGTCAGACATTCAATCAGAAGGAGTTTAGGGTGCTGCACATCTGAGAGAGAGGTGGGTGTAAGGACTTCAGAGGTGTATTCAGGCAAAATTCTATTGTGTGGTGGTAGAACCTTTGTATATGCCTCAGTACAGGGTAATAGTGGGGGTGTGGCTGCACATACACTTGGCTGGTGCTGTTGATTGTGTGATCAGTTTGAGAATCCTCTTGAAGGATTCCCCAAGGGTTAACTTGCAGGTTGAGTCGGTGGTAAGGAAGGCAAATGCATCGTTAGCATTCATTTTGAGAGGACTAGAATATAGAAGCAAAGATTTAATATTGTGGCTTTATAAGGCCGTACTTGGAGTACTGTGAGCAGATTTGAGCCCCTTATCTTAGAAAAGATCTGCTGGCGTTGGAGAGAGTCCAGAGGAGGTTCACCAGAATGAGTCCGAGAACAAATAGGTTAAAGCATGTGGACCCTCTGATGACTCTAGGCCTGTACGTGCTGGAGTTTAGAAGAATGAGGGAGGATCCCATTGAAACCTATCGAATATTGAAAAGCATACGCAACACAGACACATGCTGGAGGAAAACAGCAGACCAGGCAGTATCTATGGAAATGAGTAAACAGCTGATGTTTCCAGCCGAGACCCTTCATCAGGACCGAAAAGGAAGGGGGAAGATGCCAGAATAAGAAGGTGAGAGGAGGGAAAGCTAGAATGTGATAAGTGAAGCCAGGTGGGTGGGGGAGTTTGGGAATGAAGTAAGAAACTGATTCAGAATCTTGATCCTCAAGCCTAACTGTCCAGGTAGCCCCATTGTCAATTCCTGCCTCTGACCCACTGAACTCATGTCCTCATACTCTGACCCATCCAATTCCCCTTGACCCATTGTCATTTCCTGCCTCTGACCCACTGAACTCATGTCCTCATACCCTGACCCATCCAATTCCCCTTGACCCATTGTCAATTCCTGCCTCTGACCCACTGAACTCATGTCCTCATACCCTGACCCATCCAATTCCCCTTGACCCATTGTCAATTCCTGCCTCTGCCCCACTGAACTCATGTCCTCATACCCTGACCCATCCAATTCCCCTTGACCCATTGTCAATTCCTGCCTCTGCCCCACTGAACTCGTGTCCTCATACCTTGACCTATTCCCCCGATTCAGTGTCATCTCACCTACATCTGCAATACTTCTCACGCTCCTGATCTTCTCACTAACTTTCAATTCCCTGGCCCTGACTGCCTCATTTACACCATGAATGTCCAGTCCTTATACACTTCTATTTCCCCATCAAGACAGATTCCTTCTTCTCCAGCCCTTTGCCTTTTCCACCAATCACCTCTCAGCTTCTCACTTCATCCCCCACTCTCCCATCCTTTGCCTTTACCTATCACCTTCCAACGTGCTCTTGCCCCTTTCCCCACCTTCTTACTTTGGTATCCTCCCCCCTTCCTTTCCTGTCTTGATGAAGGGTCTCGGTTGAATCATCAACTGTTTACTCATTTCCATAGATGCTGCCTGACATGCTGAGTACCTCTAGCATTTTGTGTGTATTGCTTTAGATTTCCAGAATCTGCAGAATTTATCATATTTACTCAATGGCCTAGATAGAGTGGTTGTGGAGAGGAAGTTTCCTACAGTGGGGAGTCTTAGTTTAGAGGTACGTCCCTTCAGAACTGAAATGACAAGGAATTTGTTTAGACAGAGGGAGGTGAATCTGCGAACTTCACTGCCACAGAAGCTGTGGAGGCCAAGTCACTGGGTATATTTAAAGTGGAGGTTGGTATGTTTTTGATTAGTAAGGGCACCAAAGGTTATGGGATAAGGCAGTAGAATGTGGATGAGAGGGATAATAAATCAGCCATGATGGAATAGTGAGCAGACTAGATGGGCTGAATGGCCTAATTCTCTTCCTACAGATAACCTTATGGTCTTATTCGGTGTGAAATGAGGTAGAAGGGCTAGAGAAGATTGCATATCCATAATCAGTTTATCCGAGGATAAGTGGGGAGTGAGTTGTTGGGTACTGGATATGGGATTAGGTGGGGTCTGACAAATGATTTGGGCAATATCTATGGGTTGTGGGGAAGATTCAGGAAAATATTGATCAGCTGGTGTAATGCAAATGCTGCAGAGTTTGGCAACTGTGAATAGAAACTTTCATAGTCTGAAGACATACTGGCTTGGTTAATTGACCGTTGTAAATTGTCCTGTGATTAAGTTAGGATTATTCAGCTTTGGCATGGTTGCTGGGGCGTCGTGGATTGAAGAGCTGGGAGGGCCTGCTCCATGCTGTATTGCTATAAATAAATAAATATATATATATATAAATATTGGTGTCAGGAATGGGGTGTGGGGTGAACTGTGTGCAGGGGTAAGCTCCGAGGTAATGCTGAGTTGGCGTGATGCTGCTACAGGTCAGAGTGTTCCAGAGTTCGGAATTCAATTCTAGCACTGTTCTGTAAGGAGTCTCTATACATCCTCCATGTTGAATGCGTGGCTTTCCTTCAGTGCTCCAGTTTCCTCTCCAAAGATGTACTGGGTGGGTTAGTTGGTCATTGTAAATTGTCTCGTGATTAAGTTAGGGTTAATCGAGGTTGTCGGGGTTGCTGGGGTGGTGTGGGTTGAAGGTCTGGAAAGTCTACTCTGCACTGTATTGCTCATTAAAATAAATAAATAAATAAATAAATAAATAAATAAATAAATAAATAAATAAGAGTCATAATGTTGTGGAGTTACACGGTGACACAGCACAGAAATAAACCCTTCAGCCCACTGAGTTCATGCGAACCAGCAAATCACACTAACCCGGTATCAATCCCGCTTTTTTCTCTCTCCACTTTCTCATCAACATTGACTACCCCGCTAAGTTTTACCACTTACCTACATTCTAGAGCAACTTACAGTGGCCAATTTATCCGCCAATCTACACAAGTTTGAAATGTGGGAGGAAACCCAGGAGGTCACAAACAGAGCATACAAGCTCCACAGACAGCACCTGAGGTCAGGATTGAACCCAGATCTCTGGCACTGTGAGGCAGTGGCTCTACTAGCTGCACTACATTGGTGCCCACAGATGGATAGGTAGGGTCAACGGATGTTAAATATACGAGTAGGGTTAGTTACACTGGAAGATAACGGAGATTGTAGGAGTGATCAATACTTGAAAGGGATCCCAGCGCCAAGCTGACAGAAACTCCCAACACCCAAGCCAATTCCTTTTAGCTATTCTGTTAACAGGCATGGACCATTTCAGTTAAGGTCAGTTAAGTCAGTTTGCTTTGTGTGAGCAATGCATGCGTTTCCAGACCCTATTTATAAATAAGATCAAAGTAAGCTTTGCATCTGTCTGGTAACCTTGGTGCATATAAATTTGGTCCAATTAGTGGAGATGCATCAGGTGTACTCAAAAGATCCACTGGCATCTCTTGATAGTACCTTAGGCAATATTCACTCAGATGGCACATAAAAACTACTATGTGAGACAATTTCATACCTTTTTTTTATATACCTCAAGTAAGGAAGGTAGGCATTTGATTACATTATGACAATTTAATAACACTTGAACATGTATCTCAAGATGTCCCAGTGTATCTTTTACACAATTAATTACCTTCAGAGTGAACCTGCTGTTCTTGAACAGGGAGAAAGCTTTAGAGCTCCCTGAGCAGAAGGTAGAGGATTTGGAACGTTTAGTGGACAGGTGGTAGAAACAGATTGCTGCATAGATCAAGCATTTGGAGAAAAAAAGCCTACAGTGATCTTTCTGAAAATAGTGCTGTTGATAGCAGCCTCATCACAGAATTATAGAATAGTTTCAGAATGGGAAGAGGCAATTGACCCCATCAAGTCTGTATTAGCTCTTCATATTCAACATTCAAAGTAAACTTATTAACAAAGTACATATATAACACCATTTACAACCCTAAGATTCATTTTCTTGTGGGCATATACAATAGTGTGCAAAAGACAATAAACAATGCAAATACAAAGAGAATTAATAATAATCTACTAATAATAAAATAAGCAATAAATATCAAGAACATGGGATGACTGCTCCTTGAAAGTGAGGTCATTGGCTGTGGGAACAATTCATTGATGGGACAAGTGAAATTGAGTGAAGTTGTCCCCTTTAATTCAAGAGCCTGATGGTTGAGGGGTAGTAACTGTCCCTGAACCTGCTGGTGTGAGTCCTGAGTCTCCTGTACCTTCTTCTTGACAGCAGCAAAGAGAAGAGAGCATGACCTACCTAGGTGGCAGGGGACCCTGATGATGGATGCTGCTTTCCTGCATCAATGCTCTGTATAGATGTGCTCAATAGTTGGGAGGGCTTTACCCGTAACAATTCAGCTAGTCCCATTCCTTCACCTTCTTTTCCCGGCCCACAAAATTCTTTCAGATGATTGTATAGCTCCCTTTTGAACCCAATGACTAACTCTGCCTTCTTGATATTATGTTGTCTACTTCTACTACCCCTGGAATTGCATCCTAGAGCATTTCTGATTGTTCCATCAGAACTGTGAAGCACATATAGAAATGGGCGATCAACACTTTTCTTATTGTACTCCCAGAATTACTCTTAGCTCCTAGTTAAATAAGGTCTGTATTGTGTATTTAATATTTTGGTAGTATGTGATAAATATTGTAAATATATTGTTTGAGTAAGCATTCTTGTTTTGTTTTAACAATTATTACCACTCAGTACTCACTCTTAATGAACCCATGAATTTTTCCATTTTCTGACATTTTAAAAATACTCAATTGTGCTTTTCCTCCAAAAGACACGTGCTGCACCTTTTTTAAACTCTACTAACTCTGTAAGTGCTGCACTGTGCTGTGATTCTTTCTTACTTGCCTTGTATGGTTGCTTATGATAAAGACCGATGAATAACTATGGTTTATGATAGAAAGCAATGTAATAACTGCATTTAAATATTTCTTTCAGCTGATGCTTTCTCTTCAGTGTTGATGACGGCGAAATTGAGAAATTATACTGTTTGCTGTGTCATTGGGGCTTGCCATGTTAGGGGAAGGTGCTGCCAATTACAACAATGATTGTGGTGAAATATTTACACTCAATACCTACTTTATTAGGTACATCTGTCCACCTGCTCGTTAATATCAAATCAGCTAAGCATGTGGCAGCATTGCATACAAACATGCAGACTTGGTCAAGTCAAGAGGTTCAGTTATCGTTCAGACCAAACGTCAGAACGGGGAAGAAATGTGACCTAAGGGACTTTGACCATGGACTGATTGTTGGTGTCGAACGCGGCAGTTTGAGTATCTCAGAAAATGCTGATCTCCTGGGACTTTCACGCACAAAAGTCTCTAGAGTTTACAGAGAATGGCACGAGAAACAAAAAAAACATCCGGTGTACAGGAGTTTTTTATCTTTACTTATCTATCATTTAATAGAATGTGGGTGTTATAGTCAAGACCAGCACTTATAGAAGATCTTAAGTTGTCTGCAAGAAAGCGATAGTAAGCCACCTTCTTGAACAGCACGCTGTGTGCACTAAACTGTTGGAAATTAGTTCTAATTCTGTTGCTAAGTGGTTATAGATATCAATAAAGGAAGTGAAATGGCATATGACCTTTGACATTGCAGGCCTGAAATGGACGGCTACAACGTTTCTATAGTACATCTGTAGAAAGCATGAAAGCATTGAAATGTATTTGGGGAAAGATTATAGTTCAAACACAACAGGCGTATTAAAGAGAACACTGTGTTGAGGCATAATTGAAGTATTTAAGATGATTAATGCATTTGTGAACAGGTAGGCTGAAACTGTTTCCTCTGGTAGAGGAGCCCTGAACAATGGAATAAACCTTTAAATTAGAACTATGTCTTTCAGCGGTGATATGCCAAAGCATGTCTTCATACAAATGTTAGTGGAAACTTGAACATCTCCTGCTAAATGCCATTGGGATTAGCTCAGTCATCAGAAGTTTCATAAGTGAAATTGATAAATTTTGTTTAACAAGACTTGTATGGTTAATGGAAACAGAGCAGATTAATGCACTTAAGGTGCAGGTCAGCCTTAAATTAATTAATAGAATTCAAAACAAGCGTGAGGGACAGAATGTTCTTAAATAAATAAATGGCTGTCATACAGACTTTATTTTCGAGCCTCTTCGAAATGATTTCCTGTTCAAATAGCAGAACATTAGTAAGAGGTCATTTTTACATTGGATCATGGGAACTGAGTGTGATGGGTGTGGTTGGTACTTTTTGCCGCAGCCTCACGTGTACTGAAACTATTTGCCTGGCTTTCCAGGTTTGGAGTCGTATATCAGGTCATGTGAGTGTGAGAGATTTCCTTCCCTAAAGGGTAGTGGTGAACCGGACACATTTATGCAATCACCCCATGGGTTCCTTGGTCACAAGCCTTTTAATCCAGTTTGATGAACTGCTTGTATTTTAGTTCCTCTGCTGAAGTGGTGAGATTTGTAATGTAGTGGTGAAATTTGTAATTTGGCTTTGGACTGCTGGTCCAGTAACATAACCACCAGGCTGCCATACTTGTGACAGCAAACAATCCTCATCATTCCAAATTCCCACCCCAATGATTTCATACATTCCAATAAAAGGTTCTGTCTATTATCTGCAGCCAAACAATCTTGTTTGTCGTGCCAAAGGTCTGTGCAATATGGATTCTCTCCTATCTAACACTGTGAACACTACAATAACTTAGCGGGTAGCATGGCGCTTGTACAGCTCGGCTCATCGGAGTTCAGAGTTCAGTTCCAGTGCCGTCTGTAAAGAGTCTACACACTTTCCCCTGTGACCACAGGAGTTTCCACTAAGTGCTCTGCTTTCCACCCACCGTCAAAAACCATACTGGTTAGTAAGTTAATTGGTCATTGTAAATTGTCGTGTGATTAGGCTAGGGTTAAATAGGTGGGCTGCTGGATGCAGCAGTTCATTGAGCCAGAAGAGCCCATTCCACGCTGTATCTCTAAATAAATAACTAAATAAGAAGTATTTGCCAAAAGCACTTGAGATTATCATGACTGCTTCTTGGCATCAGGAGACCAAGACTTTCATTTTAGTGCTGATATCACTCTTGAAGCTATTCCTTCTGATTATGTTGACCATAATGGCAACAACCTTGGCAGGTGATTCAGTTGCCCGTTTAATGGTGTAGTCATGTCACCTTTCAAAACATATTTGGTGTCTTCTTACAGAGAGACAGGTAAAATATTAAAGAATGTATTGTACCTAAAACTGCACACTTATTGGTGGCTGTGAGCCTGCAGAAGCATTTTAAATTAAAGATACAAATCACCTCCATATTACATCAGATGAATTCATATTTGATCTCATCCATCCTCATCATCTCTTACTCCTCCAGCATGTTAACCCTACAGATTTATTTAAATAACACAGCCCCTAGGCTTCGAAGGCCTCAGTTCTGTGACTGGAGTACAAAGCATTGTAAGCAGTAAGTACTAATATAGTGATGCATCATGGGGCTTGTCCTCAGCACTACCCTGACAATCTTTGTTTCACTTAGTGTAAATGGTTCTGATATTACAATCTATTTAAAAAGACTGCAAATCAAATTAAATGATTAAAATTGTAAAACAATATATAAAATAATACACATCAAAATTATTAACTGACAGTTAATTATTTAAGACATACACTCAGTGGCCACTTAATTAAGTACATAAGAACATAAGAAATAGGAGCAAGAGTAGGCCATCTGGCCCAACGAGCCTGCTCCGCCATTCAATAAGATCATGGCTGATTTGGCCATGGACTCATCTCCACCTACCTGCCTTTTCCCCATAACCCTTAATTCCCCTAGTATGCAAATAGCTGTATACCTGCTTGTTAATGTAAATATCTAATAATCAAGATATTAATGCAAATATCTAATCAGCCAATCATTTGGCAGCTACTCAACACAGAAAAACATGAAGACGTGGCAAGAGATTCAGTTGCTGATCAGATCATACATCAGAATGGCGAAGAAATGTGACTTTGACCGTGGAATGATTGTTGATGCTAGACGGAGTTTTTTGAATACCTCAGAAACTCAGAAAATCTCCTGGGATTTTCATGCACAACAGTCTCTAGAGTTTCAGAGAATGATGCAAAAAGCAAAAAAAAAAAAAAAAAAATCCAGCAAGTGCTAGTTCTGTGGGTGAAAATGCCTTGTTAATGAGAGAGGTCAGAGGAGAATGGCCAGATAGGTTCAAGCTGACTGCAAGGCAACAGTAACTCAAATAATCACACAGTGGTGTGCAGAAAAGCTTTTCTGAAAGCACAACACACCTTGAAGTGGGTGGGCTACAGCAGCAGAAAACCATGAACAGGAGTTCAGTGATCACTTTATTAGGTACATGAGGTGTGTATTAAAATGGCTGCTGAGTGTAAGTATGTGATGAAATAACATAAAATAAAAGCTCTCCCCTTTTAATGAAGGTTAACATCCCCCCATTGAAATAACTGAGGTCACTGGTATGGCCAGGTGTAAGGTCTATTTCGTTCTCCAGCTCAGCTTGTTCAGTATTTGCCTCTGATACTGAATCATGTGAGGGCTCATTAGGCCGTGCAACTGAACTCCATCACGTTCCGCAATTCCACTCTATGGTGCATAGACACAGAAGTCCAGAACACACTAATGCAGGTGAAGACACTAACTGCTTGCTAACCATCAGCACAGCTTGATCCATTTACTGTATATTGTCACCCATGGACTCACCTGACAATGATAAACATATTGCTAACTTTACTCCCTCCCTGGGAAAATATTGGCTTGTAGCCATTGCAAAAGGAGAGCAATGAAGAAGTTTGAAGATTGATCAGTCAGCTATAAGCACTCTTCATTTTAAACTGGATTTGTAATTTCAGATCCAATCCAGATTCCCAGAGACATGGACATGGAAATGGAACAAGCTCTCTGCTGCAGTGTTGAGGGAATGATGCACAGTTGAAGAAGCTACCTTTTGGACAAAATGTTAATGTCTCTCCAAGCTCATATTTTTAGCTTCATTGACTACAGGTTAGCACTCAACACTACCATCCTTATTAAAACTTATCACTAACCTTCAGGACCTGGGTCTTGGTACCTCTCAGTGGAACTGGATCCTGGATTTCCTCACTGGCAGACCCTAGTCAGAAAGTATTGACAACATCTCGTTCACACTCAGCATCAGCTAGATTGCACCAAAGGACTGTAAGCTTAGCCCCCTGCTCGACTCAGTTTATACTTATGATTGTGTGGCTAAGTACAGCTCCAACGCTGTATTTAGATTTGCTGACAACACCACTGTTATTGGCCAAATCAAAAATGGTGGGTGACAATTTGGCATACGGGAGGTAGATCGAAAATCTGGTTGATTGGTGCTACAACAACAAACTCTCAATTTCAGCAAAATCAAACAGCTGACTATTGACTAGCTCTCTTTGACTTAGTACTGTTAGGAAAGAGATACAGAAGTATCAGGACTAGGAAGGCCAGACTAAGTAACAGCTTTCTCCCTCAGGCTGAGAGACTAATGAATATCCTACCAACACGGAGGTCTTCTCACTAGGACAAAGAGCTATTTACTGCTTACTGCTTACCTGTGCTGCATACTACTACATACAATTTGAATTTTATTGACTTTTCTATAGTATAATATTTTGGTTTATGTGCTCTGTGTGATATCTGTTGTGTGGGTGATCCAGAGGAATGTTGTTTTGTTCGGTTGTACATATGTACAGTCAGATGACAATAAACTTTAACTTGAAGTTAAAATTGAGGTTCTGGAACAGTTATCACTCTATCACCAGCATGACTAATCTCACTCACCTCAACTGATTTTCCAAACTACAGTTTAACTGACATTTTACAACTCGTGTTCTCTAGAGTATAATTTTTATCTTGCACAGTTTGTCTTCTTTTGCGTATTTGTTGTTTGGAGTCTTTGTCTCTTTATATATAATTTTTCATAAAATGCTATAGTATTTATTTATTCATGTAAATGCCTGTAAGAAAATGAATCTCAGGATAGTATATGGAAATATACCATTGTAATAGACCTCCACTCCTGATTATCGTACTGGCAAATGCAGTGTCTCTGGAAAATGAAATTGAAAACCTCATAACAGAGTTGTACCGGAGAGATATCCGAATGTGCTGTGTACTTTGCTTCATGGAACCACGGCTCACCGGCACCATTTCCAATGCAGAGCCACAGCCTGATGGCTTCACCATTGCCATTAATGACAGGTCTGTTGAGTCCTTTAAAGGTAGAGGAGGTGGATTATGCTTTATCATTAACTCATTGCGATTCACAGATGTGGTGGATCTGTCTCATTCCTGCTCACCCAACCTGGAACAGCTATTGGTTAAATGTCATCCTTTTTATATGCTGAAGGAGATTTTCACCATCACCTTCTTGAAAGAGGTTTTGCCTTCGGCCTCCAAGACAGAGATCACAGATACACTGGATACTGTAGGTATCCTCATAGCTGTAGTTGTATTCTCTCTTTCAAAGTGTGCATAAAAAGCATTGAACTCATCTGTGAGTGAAGCATCTCTACCATTCATGATGTTAAGTTTTGCTTTATAGGAGATAATGCCCTGCAAAGCCTGCCAGGCTTGATGTGCACCTGATTCCACCTCTAACCTCAATTAAAATTGTTATTTTGCTCTTGAGATAACCCTCCATAAGTCATACCCGGCCTTCCTGTATAGTCCAGGATCACAAGACTTGAATGCCACAGACCTAGCCTTTAGCAGACTACAATTCTCTTGGTTCATCCTTGGCTTTTAATTTGGGTAATTATGGTATATTCTTAGGCAAACACTCATCAACACAGGTTTTAATGAAGTCAGTGAAAACTGTGGTAAACTGATTCAGACTCAAAAATGAAAAATACCTTGCACTCGAGAAATTGATTATGGACTTCAGGACCAGGAAATCATAGCAGTCCTCATCAAGAGATCAGCAGTGGAAAGGGTGAACAGTTTCATGCCCTTGGGCATGATCATCTCTGAAGATCTATCCTTGACCCAACATATTGATGTAATTACAAAGAAGACATGACATTGGCTACATTTCAATAGGAGTTTGAGGACACTTGATATGTCACCAAAGACACTTGCAATTTTTTTCAGATGTACCACAGACAGTATTTCTACTGGTTACATCACCATCTGGCATGGAGAGGCCACTGCACGGGATCAGAAAAGCTGCAGAAAGATCCCATCTAGCTCCATCATGGGTACTGCTCTACACAGGATCAAGGACATCTGCAAAAATTCAGCATCGGTCATTGAGGATCCCCATCATCCAGGACATGACCTCTTCTCATTACTACCATCAAAGAGGAGGTATAGGGGCCTGAGGATAAACACGATAATCTCAAATGATAATGAGGTGGCCTACAGGGAAGAAATCATCTCTCTGACACAGTGGTGTCAAGAAAACAACCTCTCCCTTAATGTCGCAAAAATAAAGGAGCTGGATGTGGATAACAGGAGGAATGGAAACAGGCTAACCCCTATTGACATCAATGGATCTGGGGTTGAGAGGATAAACAGCTTTAAGTTCCTCTGCATCCACATCACCGAATAATATCAGCAAGTTTGCTGATGATACTAAGCTGGGTGGCAGTGTGACATGTGATGAGGATGTTAGGAGAATTCAGGGTGACTTGAATAGGCTGGGTGAGTGGGCAGATACTTGGCAGATGACGTTTAATGTGAGTAAGTGTGAGGTTATCCACTTTGGGAGTAAGAACAGGAAGGTAGATTATTATCTGAACGGTGTAAGGTTAGGTAAGGGAGAAATACAAAGAGATCTAGGAGTCCTTGTTCATCAGTCACTGAAGGTGAATGAGCAAGTGCAGCAGGCAGTGAAGAAGGCTAATGGAATGTTGGCCTTTATTACAAAGGGAATTGAGTACAAGAGCAAGGAAATCCTCTTGCATTTGTACAGGGCCCTGGTGAGACCACACCTGGAGTATTGTGTACAGTTTTGGTCTCCAGGGTTAAGGAAGGACATCCTGGCTATAGAGGAAGTGCAGCGTAGATTCACAAGGTTAATTCCTGGAATGTCCGGACTGTCTTACGCAGAGAGGTTAGAGAGACTGGGCTTGTACATGCTGGAATTAAGGAGATTGAGAGGGGATCTGATTGCAACATATAAGATTATTAAGGGATTGGACAAGATAGAGGCAGGGAATATGTTCCAGATGCTGGGAGAGTCCAGTACCAGAGGGCATGGTTTGAGAATAAGGGGTAGGTCATTTAGGACAGAGTTAAGGAAAAACTTCTTCTCCCAGAGAGTTGTGGGGGTCTGGAATGCACTGCCTCGGAAGGCAGTGGAAGCCAATTCTCTAGATGCTTTCACGAAGGAGCTAGATAGGTATCTTATGGATAGGGGAATCAAGGGATATGGGGACAAGGCAGGAACCGGGTATTGATAGTAGATGATCAGCCATGATCTCAAAATGGCGGTGCAGGCTTGAAGGGCCGAATGATCTACTTCTGCATCTATTAGCTATTGTCTGTTGACTTCACATGGTCTGTACACATCAGCTGTGTGGTGAAAAAGGCACAACAGTGCCACTTTCACTTCAGATAGTTGAGGAAGTTTGGTATGGGCACCCAAATCCTAAGAACTTTCTACAGGGGCACAACTGAGAGCATCCTGACTGGCTGCATCACTGCCTGGTGTGGGAACTGTACTTCGCTTAATTGCAGGATTCTTCAGAGTGGTGCAGACAGCCCAGCGCATTCACAGTTGTGAACTTCCCATGATTCAGGACATTTACAAAGACAGGTGAGAAAAAAGGGACTGTAGGATCATTGGGAAGCCATCCACAATCTATTCCAGCTGCTACAATCCGGGAAGCAGTACCGTAGCATAAGAGCCAGGACCAACAGGTTCCAGGACAGCTTCTTCCACCGGCCATCAGACAGATGCTGATTTGTGTGTATTTCAATGTTACATTGACTGTCCTATTTATTATAAATTACTATGATTGCACATTGCACATTTAGATGGAGACGTGACGTAAAGATTTTTACTCCTCATGTATGTGAAGGATGTAAGAAATAAAGTCAATTCAATTCAATTCTTCCCCACTGCCATCAATTTTCTGAATGGACAATGAGCCCAGGAACATTACTTGACTATGTTCCACCTCTATTTTTTACACTACTTACTTAATTAATTAATGAATCGCAGTTCTTATTATAATTCATAATTTTTCTTATTATTATATATTGCAAAGTACTGCTGCTGCAAAACAACACATTTCATGACATATGCCTGTGATATTAAACTTGCTTCTGATATATATTTTATATATATATATATATATATATAGTGGTTGGTGGTTGGCATCTGTCTATCTCAGATGACAATGGGTGAAGATGATCATTATCACAAGCCTGAGCAGAAGGTATAAAGATCCTGAGATGCCCAGTCATCAAGGTCCCCCTCTCAGCCTCACCAGTGTGGTCCAAAGGAAAGCTTATGAAGCAATATGTTTGGCACCCGCTTGGCTGCAGGAACTGCTGGAAGGATGTTCAGTGATGTCCAACTGCCTTGGGGTTCCGCTCTGGATTTCTTGTCTGGGTTTACTCCCTTAGCCTTCGTCTCTCCTGAGGCTGCCCACAGGGCAGTGTGTCTATTTACCCAGAGCTGGTGATCTGGTTCATGAGCACCAGGGTGTGTCCACACAGTGGTAGGACTGCATGCTATGTGTGCAGGGGCCAAACCTCCACCCTGTCCTCTGTAGTTTAGCCTGAGTGTGAAAGGAGTTCAGTTTCTGTGTGTCGCCAGCACATATGTGGCTCTGATTTTGAATAACAGAGGATTTACTCGTCATGCAAAATATAAATAAATAATGTGAAAGAAGAAGAGTGAGGTAGTGTTCACGGGGTCATTGAAGGTTCAGAAATCAGATGGCATGGGAAAGAAGCAGTTCCTAATTATTGACTGTAGGTCTGCAGGCTCCTGTACCTCCCCCACCCCCCAATGATAGTAATATTGCAACATTTGCAATATCCAAACTTCAACGACTTCATTGACTGTAAAGCACTTTTGATTGCAAGAGATCATAAAAGATATATAAATGCAAAGTCTTGTTTGAAGTTGTGGACAACAGAACCTAGGACTATGGAGGGGAGGTGGTGTGGGGAGCAGATGAAAGCAATATGAAATTGCAACAGAAAATTTGTGTAAGTTGTGAAACACTATCATCAATTGTGTTGACTGTCTGTCCTCACAGAGTGTTACAATATCCTCACACTTAGTGGCTATTTCTGCTAGTGGGGAAAGTCATTGTTTGTGCAGATAAACAAACTCTTCTGTGCTTCACATCGATATTATGATCCAGGCAATCTTGCGGAGAACTGGCTGCAGTACCATAATCTCCAGCTGCTGTCACTTTATCACATTTCACGTCAGCTTCTCTGTACGAGCATCAGCACAGAAGCACACAGCCAGGAGTAAGTAGTTAAGGAGAGGGATCATTGACTGATGCAGGAGCATTAAGTAGAGGAACAGGTGGGTACAGTTTTCCATTGGAGGAATGAGAAGCTACCATCCCTTTAAAATGCTGGATCTCAGGCCTCAGAGGCCCAGTCGTAAAGTGCAGTGATGAGAGAGTCTCATGAAGTTCAAGTTAAAGTTTAATTGTCATTTAACCATACATGAAATCCCCCAAATGCAACAAAATGAAACAGCATTACTCAGAGACAACGAACAAAACAGTTCCAACAGACGCATACAGCACAAAGCGCATATATTACAGACAGTATAGTTATGTTAGCTGTAAACATATAGCCACACAAAACAATACTATAATCCAAGTCCTTAAGTGTCATGTCTTGTAGATTGATAGTGCATGCGATGTTGTCAGTAAGAACAAGCGTGCAGCAGCCCGATCATCATGTCATGCGCTAGTGCAGCTGCAGACAAATGCAATCTAGCATTCACTGAGCGAACACTGGGAGGGGCCAGTCTCTAACCCGACCTGGTCTCCAGCACACTCACCGCACCTCTGCTCTGCCACACTGCCTCCAGCTTCTCCCATCTACTCAGCTGCAACAGGCGACCCAGCGGAACGTGAGCCTGGTCTGTGACAACCGAGGCCATCCAGCGGCCCTGCCATCAGTCTTTCCAATCAACCGGTGAACCAGACCTGCTGTATTCTACATTGCAACGTCTAACAGGGTCTTGCGATCAGAAGACCAACATCCAAAACAACCACTCGCTCCAGTCGTTAGATACCACTTTGGCACACCAACTCCGACACCTTCCTCTGGCAGGCAGCATCAAGTCCAGCTCCTCCGCTACCGAGCAACTCGCTGGTGGGGCAGACCTGCTGTACTTGATGTTCTTAGTATCCAACAGGGTCTTGCGATTACAAAAATGACGTAAAGAAAGAACGACTACACATTTGGTTGGATCCACAGTGGCCACTGAGATCACGTGTGGCAGCATCTTACCAAAAGCTCCTCTTGAACTTGATAATATTGACAGAGAGCAACAATATTATCACGTTCAAATTTAATTGCCAGTCATTAGCATAAGTCACACATAGCACAAGTCACATTCAATAATGATAGCAGCAAACATATAAACACACAAAAATATAATAGTAATATAGCCAAGTCCCTGAGTGTCATGTCCTGCAGACTGATGGTGTGGGGGACGTTGACGGAAAGAGCAAACCCACATTACGTAGAAGAGGTGGAGATAGTTTCTGAGTACATGATCAGATTATGGGAACGCACTCAGGTATCTCCTGTGCCTAATAAAGTGGCCAATAAGTGTATGTCCATGGTCTTTACATGGCTAATATTTACATTAACGAGCAGGTGTACAGGTGTATCTAGTAAAGTGACCACATTGATCTGAACTTCATTGATCTTAGAACCATAGCAAAGCCTGGTCTTGCTGGGATTCCTTAACGTTACACTGAGCAACCTACATTCAGATGCTGGAGAAGGTCATACATGGCATAGGATTGCAGTCAGAGATGCTTATGATGATTTTTGTTCTTTTTTCAGCTTTTGAATCAGACGAGAACATTTGTTTTGAGAGGTGAACTCACTTATTTTTAATATACAGTATTTCTGTTTTTGCACTTTTTAAAATATATTCAATACACGTAATTGATTTACTTGTTTATTTATCATTATTATTATTTTCATTTTTTTTTTTTTTTCTCTCTGCTAGATTATGTATTGCATTGAACTGCTGCTGCTAAGTGAACAAATTTCACATCACATGCCGATAATGATAAACCTGATTCTGATGGACTGTTGCATAAGACTGCAGGTTTAAGAGAACACATATGTGTGATGCAACTTTGTTATATAGGTAACGCTTATAGTCATGCAGTCATAGACTGTGTCTAATCTAGCCTGTGAGAAACTATTATTTTACCTAATCCCATTAATCTGCACCCAGATCTTAGTTCTCCATACCCCTCCCGTTCATGCACCTATCCAAATTTCCCTTAAATTTTGAGATTGAATTCAGATCCTCCATTTCCATTGGCAGCTTATTTGCACAGCACGTCACCCTGTGAATGAAGATATTCTACCTCAGGTTTTCCTTAAGTGCTTCACCTTTCACACTTAACCTATGACCTCTAGTTTTAATCTCACTGAACCTCAGTGTATTTACCCTATTTATACCCCTCATTATTTTGTATATCTCTATCAAATCTCCCCTCATTCACCTATGCTCCAGACAAAAAAGTCCTATCCAAGGGAAAAAAAAATCCCAAAGCACCTTTAATTGAAAGCTTTGGGATAGCAATGATTCCATTGTAAGTTCCTTTGAGGGAACTTCTTTGCTCAGCAGATGGTGAGAGTGTGGGTAGGAATTTGGGTAGGATCATGTATGAGAGGGGTGTGGACCATTATCGTCCAGTTGCGGGTCAATGGGTCTAGGTAGATTAATGGTTTGACACAAACTAGATGGGCCAAAGGGCCTGTTTCTGTGCTGTAGTGTTCTCTGAATTTATGATTCATTTCTCCTCCAGCTGTTAACTGTCCTTTCCTTCATCTTGTGCGCCATCATCATAATGTTGGCTTGGAGGCCTCTCCATCCTCTCATAATTCTCAGTTTCATCTTTCAGTAGTGGAAAACCTACATTCAATGCCATATTATTTGAAATGCCAATGTTGAGACCTTGGCCAGCATACATTTCAGGCCACCCCCCCACCCCCACCTCCAATTTATTCAGGCACCTGAAAGAGATCTTTGAATCCACAACATTTCCTACAACGGCATCTGCCTTCAGGCATCTTCCACTTCTTCTAAAGTAAGTTTTACAGGAGTCATCCAGCCATGGCTGCAGGCAATAACCCGGTATGCCAATCAATTGTAGCTTTGAGTTATGATAGATTACTGCACAAGAGCTTCAAGGCAGCTTCCTCATTCTTGGCATTGATGTGCAACATAAAATGATTGACATCACACATTAGTTGAACATTAACAAGATTAAAGACTATTTTTCCTAAATCAAATAAGTTGTAATAAAGTAGTGCACTCCAGCAATTCCCATTATGGGAACTCACTGTTCTTCAGATTAGTGTAGTTTTCTTTTGTTTTCTCTTTGACTAAGTAAAACAAAGATTCTTCAGCCTTTGTGAACACAGCACTAAAGATTTATGGCTGCCCCGACGAGTGGTTGGCTGATGAATGTGGCAGAAGAAGCACCTGGAAGGAGGAGTCTAAGCTACTTCAGAAAGAAATGCTGCTATATCTCCATCACCTCAGGTGCTAGGGATGTAGGAAGTGCATCTTTCTTAGAAAATAATGAAAGGAATAGTTCAGTTAAAGCTATATCAAGATCTCCATCAGAACGGGTATGCACAGATGAGAAGGAAACATCAGTTATGAAGATTGGATTTGAGTGAATACATTAGAGTTCAACAATTAACCCTCATTATACAGACTCCAAATTTGGATGTGAGGAAGGCACTCCAGACCCTGATGACCAGAAATAGCCTCCCCACTAAGGTTTGGATATGTACAAAACATGGAGAAATACTCATTGGGCTAGGTAAGCAACTGATATGGTCCATGGTCCCAGAATCATATATTTAAGTTTATATCACAAACACCTCTATCAACATCTGGCGGATCTGACCCAGAAAAGTTGGAAGCATATGGAATCAGCAGGGATTGGAGCTGGGAATCGTTGACATTGCACTCCACAACTTAATCAGTAACTCTGCGTTGCAAGTTAGGGAGTGGTGTCTCAGAAAGGCAGCATCCATTATTAAGGATTTCCAGCACCCTTTTCTCACCATTACCATCAGGTAGGAGGTACAGAAGCTTGAAGGCACACACTCAGTGATTCAGGAACAGCTTCTTCCCCTCTGCCATCCGATTACTAAATGAACATTGAATCATTGGACACTACCTCACATTTTTAATATATGTATTTCTGTTTTTGCACTTCTTAAAAAAATCTATTCAATATATGTAATTGATGTACTTGTTTATTTTTGTTATTTTTATTTTATTTTTTATTATTATTTTTCTCTGCTAGATTACGTATTGCATTGAACTACTGCTTCTAAGTTAACAAATTTCACATCACATGGCAGTGATAATAAACCTGATTCTGATTCATGTTCTTATGCTACACATTTATTTATATATTTTTATTGTAACTTATGGTAACTTTTACGTATTGTACTCCATTGCAAAACAATAAATTTCATGACATATATCAGTGATAATAAACCTGATTCTGATGAGGGGGATTCAGGTGAATTGGAACATAGCCACCTTCACTTTCCCAACAGGTTGCATACCAGCCTGACGTAGAAGCATCCTTCATTGTTACTTGGTCTAAATCCTACAACTCTTGATCTGAACCAAGTAGAAGTACCTTCAGCAAAAGGACTCCAGTGGTTTAAGATGGCAGTCTTCTAAAGGACATCATGTGATAGGCAATAAATGTTGGGCATCTTTGTTTCACCTGGATCTTAAAAATAAAAAACAACAAATCAATATAGTGGAAGCCTTCAAGATGGCGACAGTGAACAATGCAACTGTTTGCAACGTCTTGCAGAGAGTTCACAAAACTACTACTTCTTTCAAATATGATTCTACTGCTAAGCTGTGTATGGTTGAAACTTGTGACTTTATTTCTGATGGTGTGTCTTTGGGTCAATTGAGCAATCTGATGCTTTGCCATCTTCAAGGGAGTTCGGTGAGATTGGGAGCAGAGCGTACGGCCTGGCGGCCTGGAAGCTTGCAGATGGGGTGCAAGCCCATGATTGGCTCCATTGCTTCTCTCTGACTGAGGCATTGAGCAAGACTGAAGTCAATGACGGTGAGAGCAGAGGACGGGCATGTGTTTGGCGCCGTCTGACTGTGGTTAACCAGTTTTTCTCTCCCTCTTGCAGGATTCTTGGGATCCACATTGCAAGGATTGATCAGGGAGGCTTGTGGCTATGTACTTGTTTTAGAGGGGGGACTTTGAGGTTCATGATGCATGTGTTACTGGACTCTGGTTACTCTTAGTTTTGCTGTTTTTAAGTAGTTTGATCAGGGCACACGGTGATGACTGGGTTGCTTCGGTGACGACTGGCTCTGTGGCTTGCAGTTGGCTAATGGCACTGAACTGAACGAAACTGAATACTCCCAGACTCCCGGTATGATGTTGATATCCAATGTGTTGTTCACCCATTTTTTGCCGTTTGCATAACTTGTTCTTTCTTTGGTCATTGTTTGTTTGATATTTTCTTGAACATGTTCCATGTTGTTTCTTTGATTTGTGGCTGCCTGTGAGATGATGAATCTCAGAGTTCTATTCTGTATACATGCTTTGATCATAGATGTACTTTGAATCTTTGAACATGATGATATGTGGATGTTATCTTGATCATCTGATATCTCATGGTAAAATCTCCATCACAGATTAAAAATCACATTCTTTACCATCTACTCTAAACCATCAATTTAATAAATGAACACTCCTTCATATTTAATATTACTTAGAAAAGGTACTGAGGCAACAAGATCATAGAACATGCTCTGGGCAATGGATTTCAATCTTCTTTACCCAGTGTGGCATGGAAACACCACCACTGGATGCATTAGCCAAGTCCAGAAGGACAAAGCCATGACACGTAATCAGAAAAACAGAATGAAGAGAAAATTAAACTTCCTTAGCGTTCTGGCATTTACAGTTTTATTCTTAATTTTCTTTTACTAACCTTAGATATTAAGTCTGAATCACTTTCAACCCTTGTTCTTACCTTACTGAGAGGTACCACCATTTCTGTATGCATTTTAATTGAGTTGAAGTGTTCAAGTCCTGGTTTAAAATTTGATTCACCTCCATTAAACACGACATTAGAAGTACTAGAAGAACTCACCAGTCAAGCAGCATCTGTGCAAAGAGAAAACCTGACCTGAACTATCAACTTGTTTCTTTCTCCGTTAACCTGTTTGACTGACTGAGTTCTTCCAGTATTTACACTTTAGTTTCAGATCCCGCATCTACAGATTTATTTGTGCTTTTCTTCTGACACAGTGCGAGTTTGAAACAGAAATAATTGCTTGCAGAAACTTCGCCATGTGATTTTAAAGATGGGATGAAGTAATGTCCTAATGTTAGGATGAGATGGAAAAGATGGAGATAGGAAAGCAGTCTGAACAGTCATTGAAGTTTCCACTGATAAAAAGCTTCTATCAAAACATGCAAAATGGAAACCAGTACCACAGTCATTTAAAATGATACAAGTTATTCAAACCTTATAGATTTGTAATGTTATGTCCAACGTCCGGTATTAGATATCAAGGGATTCTTGGACTATGCACTTGCTTCAGGTCTGCAGCTACAACAGAGTAACTTTTTATTTTATTATTTATTTATTTTATTTGTAGATATATCGTTGTAACAAGTCCTTCCTGGACAATGAGCCTGCAGCACTTAATTACATGCATATGAGCATTTGCCCTACTAACCTGTAGGTCTTTGGAATGTTGCAGCAAAACCAGAGCACCCAGAAGAAAGCCACGCAGTTACTGGGAAAATGTACAAACTCGTTACAGGTAGCGATGGGAATTGAACATTTGTTGCTGGAGCTGGAACAGTAGTATGTTAACCGCTACACTTCTGTGTCACCTTCATTTTTCTCACAGTAGATTTATTTTTAAATTTCTTTTCCTATTATTTACAGTAGACCAACTGGTGCCTAAACGAATCGACTCGATTGAGATGAGACATGGCAAAAAATATTAATTTAAAATTAAATTATATTTCAATATGATATAATCTGCTTCATTTACCTCCCAATTAGATGTATGCTACAAATATTTATCTGTCATAGAGTGTTATTTGTGGTTTCAATTAGGGGTTTGTGGTTTTTAATTGTGAATCGATAGGTGGTAGTATATGGGAGCAGACATAAATCATTAACAAGACCGTAAGATATAGGAGTAGAATTAGGCCAATCGACCCATCGATTCTGCTCTGTATGGAAGCAGAGTATGGAAGATTTCTTACTATTTACTGTGTCCTGTATAATACATGGCAACTGCAGTACTTTCTCTCTTGCAAACGTGGAAATGTAATTCGTTATTCTTTTAAGATACAATATATATTGTTTTAGAAAAATTGATTTTTTTCCAACTATTTTTTCTCCAGGGGGAAAAAATCCTAAGCCAAATTAATACTTGAAAAATCTATTTTAATTTTTATGTGCTGATCTGGTTTGTTTAGTAAATTAAAATGAAAGCATACTTTATTTAATTCATTTGCATTGGTTAAACTCATGTTTTTGTTCCCACTTAATCTGCTTTTACAAATAAGTTGTCCTTGCTCCATCAACGTTCTACCAATTAGTACGCTAATTGAATGGTATAGGCACTATTTTCTGAAAATGTCACTCCTTAGTTTTCTAATGAAATTTATTTTGATTAGGATGAGCAAAGGATTACGCATCACTTTTAGCAATGAAAGGCAGATATGATCGGGACATTTAAGAGCCTATTAAATAGGCACATAGATGAAAGCAAAATGGAAGGTTATGAGGGTAGGAAGGGTTAGAGTGATCTCAAAGTTGATTAAAAATTTGGCACACCATCCTGGGCCAAAGGGCCTGTACTGTGTGCATTGTTCTATGTTCTATAATGCAAATGGAGATGAATTCAGATCAGTGAAGAGTAACAAACTAAGTTCTGAGTTGTAAAGCAGGTGGGGAGGGGTATATTAGTGAAGAGTTTCTATAGTTAGGCTAAGGATACTAACTTGAAGAACTGCCTCATACTAAGTTGGCAAGTTGTCTTACTCATTTAGTTTGTGCCCCACATAAGCCAATAAACTTTTATTTGGTTGTTTATTTAGAGAAATATCACGGTAACAGGCCCTCCTGACCCAGTGAGTCTGTACTGCCCAATTAAACTCATGTGACCAATTAACCTTCTATCCGAATACAACATCATGGGCTGAAGGGCTTGTACTGTGTGGTAATGTTCCATATTTTGTGTTCTCTTCCATGAATAACAAAGTAGTCCTTCATTTTATTGAAATATGATGCAAAGCAATATGGTGCGGAATGATTATGTTTTTCTTGTGCTGTTGTATATCTCTGTGGTAAGCTGTCATACAGATGAACTTGCCAAGTAATTTGAAAAACATATTGAGCTTGGTTTCCCCATCTGACTGATTGATGATTGGCATATACACATATATCAATTAAAAGTCCACACAAATATATTAGGAGAAATATCATAGAAGTTTTCCTTTTCAAGTTTGTGCAAAGTAGCTACTGTGGGCTGGTTTCACATTTCATGGAGACTTTGTTGGGGCTTAATTTGGAGTATTGAATGGAGTTCTGGTCACATACCTACAGGAAGGAAATCAATAAGATTGAAAGATTGCAAAGAAAATTTACAATGATGCTCGGACTTGAGGACCTGAGTTATTGGAAAAGACTGACTAGGATTAGGACCTTATTCCATGGAACACAGGAGAGTGAACAGAGATTTGACAGAGGTATACAAAATGATGATGGGTATAGACAAGGTACATGCAAGCAGACTTTGACTGAGGTTTGTGAGAATACTACTAGAGTTCATTGGTTAAAGGTGAAAGGTGAAATGTTTAAGCAGAACATGAGGGAAGACTTCTTCACTCAGAGGGTGGTGGGAGTGTGGAATGAGCTTCCAGCGATAGTGGTGGATGTGGGTTCAATTTCAGTACTTAAGAGGAATGTGGATAAGAACATGGATGGGAGGGGTATGAGGAGCAATGGTCCGGATGCATATTGATGGACAGAATAATAGCATAGGATTTGAAATATGCAGAGAAGGTACTGATGTTAGATTAAGCAGGAACTCTCCATGGCTTGCTGGATTTGTTTGATATTCCTATTCTTTACCTGCATCTTGTTATCTGCACCAGCATCCCTAACTCAATCTCCGTGCCGGTGTCCTGCACTTGGGTTCTCCTCAGTCACTCTATGCAACATCTAGTCTGTACTGAACTATTATTCTGCCCATCAATCTGCACGGACAGGAGGTTTGTGGGCAAAAAAAAATTCCCAGATGGTAAGCTGCCTCCCAGGTGTCAGTATCTGGAACATCTCCGATGGAGTCCTTGCCATTCTTAAGTGGGAAGTTGAACAGCCAGAGGTTGTGGTCTATGTAGGTACCAAAGACTTGGGTAAGACGAGTGGTGAGGTTCTGCACAGGGAGTTCAGGGTGTTAGGTGCTAAGTTAAAGGGCAGGATGTCCAGGATTGTGATCTCAGGATTGTTACCTGTGCCACATGTTTCTGGGGAGGCCAGAAACAGGAAGTTCATAGAGTTTAACCTGTGTCTAAGGAGTTGGTGTAGGAGGGAGGGCATAAGCTTTTTGGATCATTGGGCTCCCATCCAGTGAAGGTGGGACCTGTACAGAAGAGACAGTTTGCACCTGAGTAGGATGGGGACTAAAATCCTAGAGGGAAAGTTTGTTAATGTAGCACAGTGGGGTTTAAACTAGAGTTGCAGGGGAATGGGAACCAGAACAGTTAGTGGAGAGGTTGTGGAGGCAGATATTGGTAAAACCTCAGTCAAAGTCAGAAATCAAAACAGTGAGCATGACACAACTAGTGCCCTGTCTGTGTATACTTAGATGCAAGAAATATTGTAGGAAGGGTGGAGGAGCTCAGGGTACAGGCTAACATGGAATTATAATACTGCACCTATTAGTAAGACTTGGATACAGGAGGGGCAGAACTGGCAGCTCAGTATTCAGGGGTTCAGTTGCTTTGATGCAACAGAGCAGTAAGGATTAAAGGAGGATGTTACTAGTCAGGGAAAATGTCACAACAGTGCGCTGTCAGGACAAACTCAAGAACTCAACTAGTGAGGCATTTTTGGAGGAACTGAGAAGTAAGAAACATATGACCACATTAATGGGGCTATATTACAGACCACCCAACAGTTTGCATCGTTTAGAGGAACAAACTTGTAAAGAGATCACAGACTGTTGCAAGAACAATGAGGTTGTTATAGCAAGCAATTTTAACGTTCCACATTTTGACTGGGAATCTCATACTGTAAAAGAACTAGATGGGATAGAGTTTGTCAAATGTGTTCAGGAAAGTTTCCTTCATCAGTATATGGAAGTCTGAACAAGATAATGTGTGATACTGGATCTGCTATTAGAGAATGAGACAGGGCGGTTGACAGAAATTTGTGTGAAGGAACACTTTGCATCCAGTGACCACAGTTATTAGTTTCAAATATGCAAGAAGAAAGGTCCAGTCTACGGGTTGAGATTCTAAATTGGAAAAAGGCCAATTTTGATGGTATCCAAATTGACCTGCCAACTGTGGATTAGGACAGGGTTGTTTTCTGGCAAAGGGGTTCAAAATCAAAAGTTTGAGAGTACAGAGTTAGTGCCTGTCAGAATGAAAGGTAAAGATAGCAAGTGTAGGGAACCTTAGTTTTCAAGAGATATTGAGGCCCTGGTTAAGTAGGAACAAATGAGGTGTTTATGGAGTATAAAAAATGCAAGAGAACACCTAAGAAAAAAATCAGGAAGACTAAAAGAAGGCATGAAGTTGCTCCAGCAGACAAGATGAAGAGGAATCTTAAGGGATTCTTCAAGTATGTTAAGAGCAAAAGGTTTGCAAGGGACGATATTTGTCCTTTTGGAATACCAAAAAGCTAATCCACAAGTGAAGCCAAAAGAGATTGAGGAGATCATAAATAAATTCCTTGCATCTGTATTTACTTAGGAGGCAGAAACACAGTCTATGGAAGTGAGGCAAAGCGCTATCAACTTCATGGACCCTGTGCAGATTACAGAGGAGAAGGTGTTTGCTACCATGAGGCAGTGGATAAATCTCTAGGGCCTGACAAGGTATTCCATTGGATCCTACATGCATAAATTTCCAGGGCCCGAGCAGAAGTATTTAAATATTTAAATCATTCATAGTGAGAGGAGAGGTACTAGAGGATTGGAGGATAGCTCTTTAAAAAAAGGCTCTAAACAGAAACCAGGAAATTATACGTCCATGAGTCTGACATCAGTTGTGGGGAAGTTATTGGAAGGTATTCTAAGGGACCGGATATATAAGTATTTGGATAGATGTGGACTGATTAATGATAGTCAGCATGGCTTTGTGCATGTTAGATCATAATTAACCAATCTTATAAAGTTTTTCAAGGAAGTTACCAGGAAAATGGATGAAGGCAAGGAAGTGGATGTTGTCAACATGGACTTTAGCAAGGCATTTGACAAGGTCTCACACTGGAGGCAGGTCAAGAAGATTCAGTCACTCAGCATTCAGGAAGAGGTAGTAAATTGAAATAGACTGAATTGAATTGAATTCCATTGGGTTTATGGGAGAAGCCAGAGAGTAGTAGTAGATGGTTGCCTCTCTGACTGGAAGCCTGTGACTAGTAGTGTGCCACAGGTATTGGTGCTGGGTCTATTGTTGTTTGTCATCTATATCAATGATCTGGATGATAATGTGGTTAACTGGATCAGCAAATTTGTGGATGACACCAAAATTTGGGGTGTAATGGACAGTGAGGAAGGCTATCATGGCTTGCAGAGGGATCTACATCAGCTGGAAAAATGGGCTGAAAAATAGAGATAGAATTTAATGCAGACAAGTGTGAGGTTTTGCACTTCGGTAGGACCAGCCAGGGTAGATCTTTCACAGTGAAAGGTGTGAAACACTAAGAAGTGCGGTAGAACAAAATTTTGAGTACTTTTTGAAGTTTTGGTCACCTATGTACAGGAAATATGTAAATAATGTTGAAAGAGTACAAAAAAAATTTGTAAGGATGTTGCCAGGTCTGGAGGACCTGAGTTATAAGGAAAGATTGAATAGATCAGGACTTTATTCCTTAGAATGTAGAAGGTTGAGAGGAGATTTAATAGAGCTATACAAAATTATAAGGTGTATAAACAGAGTAAATACAAGCAGACTTTTACCACTGAAGTTGGGTGGGACTGCAACCACAAGTCATGGTTTAAGGGTGAAAGGTGAGAAGTTTAAGGAGAACATGAGGGGAAACTTCTTCACTCAGATGGTTGTGAGAGTGTGGAATGAGCTGCCAGCACAAACGATGCATGTGAGCTCAATACCAATGTTTAAGAGAAGTTTGGATATTTACTTGGATAGCAGGGGAATGGAGGGCTATGGTCCTGGTGTAAGTCAATGGGAGTAAGCAGTTTAAATGGTTTCAGCATGAAATAGATGGGGATAAGGGTCTGTTTCTGTGCAATACTTCTCTATGAAAAAAAACTCTGTGAAAGGCAATAGAGAATGGAGGGATTTATAGGCATATAAATTTGAATAGATTACAGGGAGAGAATGAAATTAATTGGATTGCTTGAGTGAAAGTCTAGACAATGGGACAATGTCTCCTTCTATGTTTTAGGTGAAAATTAGAGAAATAATCAGAGAATTGAGATATGCAATTAAAAGAGGGGAAATGTTGCAATTGAATACAGTACATAGTTAAAATGGTGCCAAGGTGCAGCCTCTGTTAAGATTGCGGCTCGGGCATAGTTGTTTTACCAGTTCATAGAGATGCTTTTGGGGACTGAGAAGGGAGATAGGGGTCAGATTAGGTTTTGGGACAGTGATGTGAGAGAGTTAGAGGTCAGAATAAGGTTTAGGGACAGAGTTATGGAGGGGTTAGGAGTGAGGCATCCACTCTGCTTTTTGAAGGGCATCTTGTGTTGAGACCTTTGTTATTCTCTGATAGGCATGCAATTTGGACATGGGACAAAGGACATCTGGAGTCTACACCTCTGCTTCACACTTGAAGGCCAGCGACTGAACGTGTGACGAATGTCATCCGTGGATGTTGGGATGTCCATGATTGGTGGGTCCTGGGAGATCAGATAGGTCTGAGAAAGCAGAACACTTGAGGAAGCACAAGGGCTGATCAGTCAGCAATCCTGGAGCGTGAGCCTGGCGTTAAGGTCCCATCATCGGCTAGCCCAGGAGTTGATACCAAAGAATAGAGAGAGTGTGTGTGTGTGTGTATATATATAGTTGGGAGGGAGGGAGGAAAGGGGCTCGTTTTACTGTTGTTTTGTTCTGTGTTGTTCTGCTGAGCACTCGGGCATGCAGCTTCGGTGCCAGAATGTGTGGTGACACTTGCGGGCTGCCCCCAGCACATCCTCATGTGTGTTGATTGTTAACACAAACAACACGTCTCATGTGCATGTAATAAATAAATCTGAAGCACAATTTGAGATCCAGCAAGAAGAGAGTAGTTGGTAAACATGAAGGAGGAGCCAAAGTTACAATCAGGGGGCTTAAATGGAGCTGTGATTGGAAAGAGATGTCAATGCCAAGTTTGGGATTGGGGAGAAAATCCATGATTGGAAAACAGGCAAAAAACTAGAATGGAAGAGTGGAGTCTGCAATCTTGTAGTTTTGATTGACCTATGGAAAATTCACACAGCAACAATGAATCCTAAATATTCACAAAATAAGAGCATGGTTTTAATATGTTAATGAAGCTTGCCACCATTGGACAGCAGATCTGCTCAAAAAGGGTAATGGATGGATGTTGGAGGCCATGTTGGGATGTATGAATGAGGCATGATGAAGGATATTAAAGATCTTTAAAGATTAGCTTTATTTGTCAAATGTACATTTTGAGTCTTCCCCAACCAGTAGCCCTGGATAAACCACGAGATTCACAATCTGCTGAGGGTCAGATCAGAGACATTCAAGTCTGGTGACCAGGAGAGTTAGAAGAGGTCTAGGTACAATCTCCAGTAAGCCATCTCACAGACTGAGTGGCATTTCCAGACTAAACTTGAATCAATGAAGGATGCTTGAATACTCTTACCTCTTATAAAGTTAAATCAAGTGTCATATGCAACAACAGGGCTTTGCTTCCAGATGAGCTCAATGCCTCCTATGCTCACTTTGACCATCAAAACATGGAGGAACCATGAATCATGAACTCCCATAGCCCTAATGATCCTGTGATTTCAGTCTCTGAGGATGACGTGCGACCGGCTTTCAGGAGGGTGAACCCACCAAAAGCATCCAGCCCAGACAGGTTACTTGGCAAAGTACTAAAAATCAGTGCTGATCCACTGCCTGGAGTGTTCACTAAGATCTTTAACCTTTTGCTTTGGCAGTCTAAGGTACCCACCAGTTTCAAGCAGGCTTCAATTCAACTGGTGCCTAAGAAGAACGTGGTAACCTGCCTCAAAAACTAGCATCCAGTAGCGTTTACATCCACTGTGATGAAGTGTTTTGAGAGGTTGGTGATGAAAGATATCAACTCTTGCCTGAGAAGCAACTTGGATCTGCTTCAATTTGCTTACCTGAGCAACAGGTCGAGAGCAGGTACCATCTCACTGGCTCTTCACTCACTTCTAAAATATCTGGACAGCAAAGATGCATACGCTGGGAAGCTCTTTATCAACTGCAGCTCAGAATTCAATGTCATCATCCCCTCAAAAGTAATCAATAAGCTTTAAGACCTTGGCTGAATATCTCCTTGATCAACTGGATCCTCGATTTTGTCACCCGTAGACCCTGGTAAGTTTGAATAGGCAACAACATCTCCTCCAAGATCTCCATCAGCACAGGTGCACCACAATGCTGTGCTTCGCCCCCCACCCCTCCCCGACCCCACTCCACTTTACTTGATTTACACATATGACTGACTGGCTAAGCTAAGCACAGCTTTAAAGCCATATTCCAGTTTGATGATGACAGCACTCTACTGGGCTGAATCAAATGTGGTGACAAATCAGCATATAGGAGGGAGATTAAAAATCCGGTTGTGTGGTGCCATAACAACGATTTACTCAATGTCAGCAAGACCAAGGAGCTCATTATTGACTTGAGGAGCAGGAAACCAGAGGTCCACGAGTCAGTCCTCATCAGAGGAACGGGGTGGAAAGGGTGAGAAACTTTAAATTGTGGAGGACCTGTCCTGGGCCCAGCATGTAGTTGCAATTATAAAGAAAGCACAGCAGTGCCTCTACTTCCTTGGGAGTTTGCGAAAATTTAGCATGACATCTAAAACTATAGATGTGTAGTAGAGAGTATATTGACACTACATATCTGCCTGGTATGGAAACGCCAATGCCCTTGAAAAGAAATCATCACCTGTAGAGCCCTCCCCACCACTAAGTACATCTGCACAAAATGTTGTCTCAGGGAAGCAGCATCCATCATCAGGGACCCCCACCACTCAGGCCATGTTCTCTTCTCACTGCTGCTATCAGGAGCCTTAGGACTCACACCACCAGGTTCAGGAACATTTATTACCCCTCAACCATCAGGCTCTTGAAACAAAGGGGATAACTTTACTTGCCCCATCATTGAAGTGTTCCTACAACCCGTGGATTACTTTCATGGATTCTTCATCTTATGTTTTCAATATATATTGCTTATTTATGTATTAATATTATTTCTTTCTGTTTTGAGCAGTTTGTTTTCTTTTGCACACTGGTTAAGTGCTCAAGTTGCTGTGGTCCTTCATTGATTCTATTATGCTTATTATTCTATGAAGGATTTATTGAGTATACAGGCAGGAGAAAGGAACCTCAGGGTTGTACGTGGTGACCTATATATACTTTGATAATAAATGTACTTTGAACTCTGAACATACAGTGAAATGCATCATCTGTGTGAAATCAGATCAGGGAGGATTGTGCTAGGCAGCCCTCAGTTGTCACTACACCTCTTTTATTTTTTCTTATTTCGAAATTTTAAAAAAGAGTGCCTGTTGAAGAGCGTACTGAGGTGCATGCTGGAGTGCAGGTACAGACACAATCTCTGCTTTCCTACTGACAAAATACCACCTGCTGAGATGCACAGAGTTAATGTAAAGGTAATTGTTCCCGCTATTAGCTTTCCTCCTTAAGATTATGTAACACTAATCAGCCTTTTTCACAGAAAACATTAGTAGTGTAGTATGAGTGAGTAGCTGCATAGGAAATCATCCTTATTCAGGGTGCAATTTTCTGTCAGCTCCTACATCTGTGTACTTGGCTGAAATGAACTCATTTTGTTACCTCCTGATTGATATCAGGGAAGTGAAAGGATGCTGGCCTGTGTGATTCCAACAGTGTTGCTTCCATTTAGACTAGTAGCAGACGTCATCTGAGTGGCTCCCCGCGGAGAGGAGCGATCTGCAACGGAGAGCCTCTATAATGTGGTAAAACACTCCAATTAGTGTTATTTTTGTACTGATCTTCACAACATCCAGGAGATCACTTCTTATGGCAACTATTACCTTGATTTTTTTTTTAACTATTGCAATACTTAAATGATTATGCATCATTGCCAGTTAAGAAAAAAACTTTATTTCTGAATAAAGAGGTGGGAATGAGGAAGAAATCAGGGTGGTGATATACTCATTCTTGGGTCATTCAAGTGTTATAATCTAGCTGTCTAGAATTTTCAATTCACCTAACAACATCGAGTTATAGAGTTGTTTGACAGAGAAACAGAGCTCGCGGCCCTTCATGTCCATATGCCGATCGTCGTGTCTATGATCATCCTGATTGATTGCATTAATTTTGCATCCGGCTAAGTCCTGTCAAGTACCTGTCCTGATGCCTTTTGGGTGTTGTTACCGTTCCTGGCTCCATCACCTCCTGTGGCAGGTCATTAAATTTGACCTTTGTTAAGATTACAGGTATGATTTGCACACAGACTTCAGAAAGAGCATGCCCTTCTTAGTGGTGGAAGAAGTAACAGCTATTCACACCCTTCTATTGTTCTGTTCTCTGTCAGTATCAGTCCTGGCTGGCCTACCATACCAAACTGTATGAGCCAGGCAGCAGATGCTTTACTCAGCCGGCACATCACCAAGTGAATTTTGTGACAAAAGGAGAATTGAAGTTGGATTTCTTATCACTAGGATTTGTCCCTGGAAAATCCCATAAAAGCCTTAAACAAATATAATGTAATCACAGCAATGCTATTGGAATCAATTCTGTTCCAAACTGGAGGTGTTGTATGCAGTGTTTTATGGTATTTGCTAATGCTTTGGCTAATTTCACAAACATTTTTGTTTAGTCACAGTACAACCATTCCTCTAGATGTTAATAATATAGGGTTGGTATAACATTCTGTCATATTCCACAATGCAAGAACTTATTGGTTGTTTTAACCATTTCAGTAACTACTTAGAGTCATAGAACACTACAGCACACAAACAATCCCTTCGTCCCATTCAGTTATTGAACAAACTGTTATTCTGCCTGGTCCCATCGACCTGCACCTGGACCTTAGCCCTCCATATACTTCCCATCCATGTACATAACCAAACTTCTCTTAAATGTTGAAATCGAACCCACATCCACCACTTATGGTAGCAGATCGTTCTCCACCCTCTAAATGAAGAAGTGCCCCCTCATGTCCCTCTTAAATATTTCACCTTTCACCCTTAACCCATGACCTCTGCTTCTACTCTCACCCAACCGCAGTGGAGAATACGTGAAGAATTGGAAACCAAGGAAGTAGTAAACAGAAAGAGGAAGCAATAATTAACTGAGATGAAAGTCGACTGAAAAGCAGTGTCTTATACACTAACTATGCTGCAAGATTTTAACACTTGTTACATATAATCATGAGACAGATATTGATTTTTTAACATAATATAATGCAGCTAATTGCATGTTAATTTGAATTAATGTATGATTACATAATTTTCTGGCAGTCTGCCATAAATTATTATTCAATGAACTAACATTAATTGTATCACAGTGCTTATGTATTTTGTCATTTAAATATATAAATATGGAAATTTTCCGACGACTACAGCTGAAGAAACTGTTTGCTGTCGGTATGTTGTAGAAATTAATGTAAGATAAATGTCTGTACCACCTGGGATCTCAGTGAATATCATTGCATAACGAATTCAAAGCTGTTGGTCTAAATGTCTGTGCACTGTAAATGGTTTACTATCAATAGAAAGTGCTAAAAAGCAAATCAAACTGAAATTCGTGACTCAGAATGGAACTTTTCATATAATAAAATCAACTAATGAAAAATAAGTGAACTATTTTGAGCACACATAATTTTTATTATAGTACATTCTCATTGGTTACTTTAGTGATATCTTATAAACACTAATAATTATCTATTTTTATAAAGGTAGGGGATAATTTTAACGTGATTGGAGGAAAGTATAGGGAGGATGTCAGAGATAACTTTGTTTTTACACACAGAGTGGCGATAGAGTCAGACCCATTAGAAACAACTTCTTAGATAGACAAATGAATCATAGAAATTTGAGGGCTATGTGGGAGTGAAGGGTACTGTTTTTAGAGTAGGTTAAAAGGTCAGTTCAACATCATGGGCCAAAGGGCTTGTACTGTACTGAAATGTTCTATGTTCTATTTATGTATTTGCTTTAAAATAGAAAATCATACCATGTCACTTAAAAGATGACAATAAGAGCTTTTGAGCTTCCAAGATTTGTTGCAGCTACACCACTCCAGCAAGTGAAGAGCTTCCTAATGAGGATTTTACTTCACTTGCAATCAAGTGGCTTTGAGTCAGAAGGTGAACTACTCACTACAGACTTACTGCTCTAGTAGCTATGGCATGTGTATAACTGTTGCAGTTGCATCTCCAAACAATGGTTCTCTAAATATGTTGGTGATGAGAGATTGTATTGTAAAACAGATATTCAGAATCTAAAGCAACACACACAAAATGCTGGTGGAACTCAGCAGACCAGGCAGTATCTCGGGAAAAGAGTAAACAGTCAACGTTTCAGGCTGAGACCATTCATTAGGACTGAACAGGAAGGGGAGAAGTCAGACAAAGAAGGTGGGGGGGGGGGGGTAAGAGAGAAAGAGGAACAAGGTGGTATGTGATAGGTGAGACCAGGACAGGGCAAGAGGGTGGAATAAAGAGCTGGGTTCTTTGATTGGTGGAAGAGATACAGGGCTAGAGAAAGGGGGAATCTGATAGGAGAGGATCAAAGACAATAGAAGGAGGAGGAGCACCTGAGGAAGGTGGTAGTTAGAGCTGAGATAAGCTGAGAAAGGAATGGGGAATAGTGAAGGGGGGGCAATTACCAGGCTTGAGAAATCAATGTTCATGTCATCAGATTGAAGGCTACCCATATGGAAGATAAGGTGTTGCTCCTCCAGCCTCAGTGTGGCCTCTCTGTGGCAATAGAGGAAGCCATGGATTGACGTCCAAATGAGAATGGGAAGTAATATTCAAATAGGGTCCACACTAGGAGTGCCAGATATGGTAGATGACGCCAACAGACTCACAGGTGAAGTGTTGTCTTACCTGGAAGGACTGCTTAAGGCCCTGAGTGGTCATAAGTGAGGAGGTCTAGGGGCAGGTGTGGCACTTGTTCTGCCTGCAAGGATAAGTGCCGGGAGGAGAGTAGTATGGAGGGACAAGTGGACAAGTGGGGGTGAGGGAAAGATGTGCTTGGTGGTGGGATCCCATTGGAGATGATAAAACTTATGGAGAATTATGGTGCTGGACGTGGAGGTTAATGGGGCAGTAGGTGAGGACAAGAGGAACCCTATCACTGGTTTGGTGGTGGGAGGATGGGGTGAGAGCAGACGAGGATAAAATGGAAGAGATGCGGTGAGGGCAGCAATGATGGTGGAGGAAGGGAAGCCTGTGAGGGTCATCCGCTGCATCCGGTGCTCCTGATGGGACCTTCTGTACATTGGTGAAACCTACCATAGATTGGGAGACCCCTTTGCTGAGTACCTACGCTCGATCTGCCAGAAAAAGTGGGATCTCTCCATAGACACCCATTTCAATTCTACTTCCCATTCCCATTCTAACATGCCAGTCCACAGCCTCCTCCACTGCCACATTGAGGTGACACTCAGGTTGGAGGACTGCCATTTTATATTCCGTCTGGGTAGCTTCCAACCTGATGGCACGATCAGTCGATATCTTGAACTTTTGGTAATTGCGCCCCCACCCCTTCACTATTCCCTTTTCCTGTTTCTCTCTTCTTTCTAGTCTGGATGAAGGGTCTCAGCAAGAAAAATCAACTGCTTACTCTTTTCCATAGATGCTGCCTGCCCTGCTGCATTTTGTGTGTGTGGCTTTGGATTTCCAGCATCCGCAGATCTTCTCAGCTTTGAGATATTGAATGTCTATCTTACTTATAAGTAGATATCTAAATGTTGCAGACTACAAATTGTAAGACATAAGACCTTGAAGCCATTCGGCCCATTGAGTTGCTCTGCGATTTTATCTCGGCTGAGCCAGTTTCCTCTCAACCCCGTTCTCCACCTTTCTCCCCATAACTATTGAAACCCTTAAGTATCAGGAATCTATCAACCTGCACCTTAAATAAACTCAATGACCCGGCCTCCCAAGCTGCCTGTGGCAATAAATTCCACAGATTCACCACCCTCTGGCTTCAGAAATTTCTGCTCATCTCTGTTCTAAATGGATGTCCCTCTATTCTGAGGTTCTGCCCTCTTGCTGTAGACTCCCTTACTATAGGAGACATCCTCTCCACATCCACTCTATCAAAGCATTTCAACGTTTGATGGGTTTCAGTGAAATTCTTCTAAATTCCAGTGAGTAAAGGCCCAGAGCCTTCAAATGCTCCTTGCATGATTAAATCTTTCAATCCTGGAATCATTTTTTGTGAACCTCCTTTGAACCATTCCCAATACCAGCAAATATTTTCTTCGTTTTGTGGCCCAAAACTGATCACAATACTCCACGAGGTTTCACCATGCCTTTGAAAGCCCCAACATTACATCCTTGTTTTTACAGTATATTCTATTCCTCTTGAAATGAATGCTAACATTGCATTTGCCTTCCTCACCACAAGCTCAACCTGCAAGATAACCTTTAGGGAATCCTGCATGAGGACATCCAAGTCCCTTTGCACCTCAGATTTTTGAATTTTCTCCGTTTAGAAAATAGCCTATGCTTTTATTTTCTCTACTAAAGTTCAAGACCATACACTTCCTGACCCCATATTCCATTTGCCACTTCTTTGCCCATTCTCCCAATCTGTCCAAGTCCTTCTGCAGACTCTTTGCTTCCTCAACACTGCCTTACCTCCAGCTATCTTTGTATCATCTGCAAACTTGACCAAAAAGGCATCAATTCAATCATCTAAATAATTGACAAACAATGTTAAAAAAATAGGTCCCAACTCCGACCCCTGCGGAACACCACTAACCACTGGCAGCTAATCAAAAAAGTCTCCTTTTATCCCCACTCTTTGCCTCCTGCCAATCAGCCAATGCTCTATCCACCTTTCCTGTAATACCATGGGCTCTTATCTTACTAAGCCGCCCCAAGCACAGCACCTTGTCAAAGGGCTTTTCAAAATCCAAGTACTCAACATTCACCGATTCTCCTTTATCTATCCTGCTTTCTATTTCCTCAAAGAATTCCTACAGATTTGTCAGGCAAGATTTTTCCTTAAGAAAACCATGCTGACTTTTGCCCATTTTATCATTTTCCCCTATGTACATAGAAACCTCTTCCTTAACAATCGACTCCAACATCTTCCCAACCACTGAGATCAGGCCTATAATTTCCTTTCTTCTGCCTTACTGCCTTCTTGAAAAGTGGCGTGACATTTGCAGTTTTCCAGTCCTCCAGAACTAAGCCAGAATATGTGGTTCTTGAGAGATCATTAATAATCCCTCCACAATCTCTTCAGCTACCTCTTTCAGAAATCTTGTGTGTAGTCCATCTGGTCCAGGTGAATTATTTTCCTTCAGACCTTTCAGCTCCCTAATCACCTTCTCACTAGTAACAGCAACTACACTCAGATCTGACCCCTGACACTCTCGAACATCCGGCATACTTCTAGTGTCTTCCACAACAGAGATTGTTGCAAAATCATTCAGTTCATTCACCATTTCCTTGTTCCTAATTACTACCTCTCCCACGTCATTTTCCAGTGGTACGATATCTACTCTCACCTCATTTACATTTTAAATAACTGAAAACACTTTTTGTATATTATTGGCTAGCTTAACTTCATTTAATTTTTTCGTTCCTTATGACTTTTTTGAATTGTTTTCTGTTGGTTTTTAATACCTTCCCAATCCTCTAACTTCCCAATAATTTTTGCTCCATTATATGCCTTTTCTTTTGCTTTTATGGTGGCTTTGATATCTCTTGTGTCATGCTAACATTGGAATACTTCTTCTTTGGGATCTATCTATCCTGCACCTTCTGAATTGCTCCCAGGAACTCCAGCCATTGCTGCTCCTCCATCATCCCATTGCCACCTTCCAATTAACTTTGCCAGCTCCACTCTCACCCCTCTGTAATCCCCTTTACTCTACTGTAATACTGATAAATTTGACTTTAGCTTCTCCTCAAATTGCAGAATGGATTTTATAATATTATGATCACTGTCTCCTAAGGGTTGCTTTACCTTCAGCTCCCCAATCAAATCCAGTTCATTATAAAACACCCAGTCCAGAATAGCAGATGCCCTAGTGTGGTGAACTACATATACCTGTCTGGACTGCTCCTGTGGCTCCTCCCACAGACCCCTGCTGACTGCTCTTGTGGCTCCTCCCACAGACCCCTGTATAAAGGCGATTGAGGCCTGGGTCCGGCCTCATTTCTCCAGGATGTAGTGTTGTTCATTCTTCCAGTCAATAAAAGCCGATATCTCGCTTCTTACGTCTCAGAGTGAGTTATTGATGGTGCATCACCTAGTGAACTGAACCATAAACTGCTCTAAAAAGCCATCTCATGGGCATTCTACAAATTCTCTCTCTTGGGATCGAAAATCAGCACAAACCTGATTTTCCCAATCTATGTGCATATTGAAACTGCCCATGACTCTCGTAACATTGCCATTTTGACATGCATTTTCTGTCTTCCATTATAATTTGTATCCCACATCCTAGCTACTGTTTGGAGGCCTGTATATAACTCTCATCAGGATCTTTTCACCCTTGCAGTTCCTTAACTCTATCCCCAACAATTCTGTTTCTTCTGACCCTATGTCACCTCTTTGTAAGGACGTGATTTCATTTTTTACAAGGTGAGCCAACCCATCCCCTCTAACAATCTGCTAACTTTTGATACAGTATGTATCCCTGAATGTTAAGCTCCCAACTATGCTCTTCTTTCAGCCATGACTCAGTGATCCCTACAACATCATTCCTGCCAATCTCTTACTGTGCAACAAGATCATCAACGTCATTCTGTATACTGCATGCATTCAAATATAACACTTTTGATCCTGTGTTCACCACCTTTTTCGATTTGGTCCCTGTTATATTGCAACTCATTCTACTGACTGCAGTTTTGCCCTATCTTCTGCCAGTCCTTCCTGACAGTCTCACTACATGCTGCCTCTGTTTATATACCAACTGCCCCATCCTCCACCCTATCACTGAGTTTCCCATCCCACTACTCAATTAGTTTAAGCACTCCCCAAGAGTTCTAACAAACCTGCCTGCAAGGATATTTGTTCCCCTCAGGTTCAGGTGTAACCCATTCTTTTTGTACAGGTCATGCCTTACCCAGAATAGATGCCAGTGATCCAGAAATCTGAAATGCTGTCCCTTGCCAATTCCTCAGCTATGCTTTCTTCTGCCAAGTCATTCTATTCTTACCCTTACCGCTGTCTGACTCAGGCAGCAACGCAGAGTTTACAACTTTGGAGGTCCTGCTTTTCAGCTTTCTACCGAGCTCCCTAAATTTTCTCTTCAGGACCTCCTCTCTTTTCCTACGCATGTCATTGGTAGCAATAAGTACCAAGACTTCTGGCTGTTCAGCCTTCCCCTTTAGAATACCATGGACCTGATCTGAGATATCCCTGACCCTGGCACTTGGGAGACAACATGCCGTCCGGGTGTTTCTATTTGTCCACAGAATCCCGTGTCTACTCTATGGAATCCTCTATCACTACCGCTCTCCTCTTCTCCCCCTTTCCCTTCTGATCCACAGAGTCAGACTTAATGTCAGAGAGCCAGTCGCTGCGGCTTCCCTGGAAGGTGGCCCAGTATCCAAAGCAGGGGAACAGCCACAGGGGTACTCTGCATTGGCTGCCTATTCCATTTCCCTCCCCTGACCGTCACCCAGGTACCTGGTTCCTGCAGCTTAGGGTGACTTCACCCATTCTTCGGTTTCCTATATAAGCAAAGGTAATCGAATTGCAGCTCCAGATCCTTAACATGTTCTCTGAGGAGCTGCAGCTCTGTGCATCTGATGCAGATGTGTTTATCTGGGAGGCTGGAGGTCTCCCAGAATTCTCACATCTCACACAAGGCACACAATACAGCCCCCGGAGCCATTCTCATTGCTCTAACTATGTGCTAACAGATGAAGAATGAAGAACGGAGATAACGGTCGATGATAGATGTGAGATAACAGCTAAAGCTTTTCTCTTTGGAGTGAACAAGGATAAGAGATGGCTTGCTAGAGGTTTACAAAATGATACGAGGCATAAACTGAGTGGACAATCAAGAGACTTTTCTGCCGGGTGAAAATAGCTAATACGAGGGGCTTTGATTGGAAGAAAGGATGGGGGGTGGCTGTGGTAATTTTTTTTACAGTGAGGCTGGTGGGTGCATGGAACATGCTGCCAAGGGAAGTGGCAGATCCATTAGGAGCATTCAAGGGACTCTTAAATAGGTGCATCGATGATAGAAAAACAAAGGACTACGTCGGAGGGAAAGGTTAGAGTGATCTCAGAGTTGGTTAAAAGATTGGCACAACATCATGGGACAAAGGGCATGTACTGTGCTGTATTGTTCTATGTTCTATAATGCAAATGAAGCTGAATACAGATCAGTGGAGAGTAACAAACTGAGTTCTGAGTTATAAAGCAGGTGGTGGAAGGGTGTTGGGGGGATATTAGTCAGGAGTTTCTACAGTTAGGCTTAGCTCTGCCATGAAGAGCTGCCTAATACTAAGTTGGAAAGTTGTCTTGCTCATTTAGTTTGTGCCCCACATAAGCCAACGCATTTTTATGTAGTTAGTTATTCAGAGGTAAGGCACGGTAACAGGCCCTTCCAACGAGCCCATGTGGCTAATGAACTTATTAACCGAACACCCAGAGGAAATCCACATGGTCACAGGGAGAAGGTTCAATCTCTTTACAGGCAGTAATGGGAATTGAATCTAGCTCGCTGGCATTGTAATAGTGTAGTGCTAACTGCTATGCTCTTGTGCCACTCCCAGCATGAAAGTATCTTTCCATTGTCTCACATGAAGTGAGCTCGTGGCAGAAAGCACATATTCAGCAAAAATTAGCATCCCAGATTCACACAGAGAATGGATGTCAGCGGATGAAAACTCTCATAGTTTGTTTTCCAGTCTGTGCCATACCTATTCTGGTAATTTATGATGCCAGCATGGATGAAAAACGTATCAAAGAGCTTGAAGAACAAAATGAAGCACCTTATTTCCAACAACTAAGACACAACATCAGGAAGAAATAAAAGTTTATTTTTCATTCTTAGAATAGATAGGGTGTCACTGGGAAAGTTTGATTGCCTATTTTGATCTATACTGAGATGATGATTATCTTTTCTGAACAACCATTGCCATGTAATGGTATTCCCACAGCATTCTTTAGTCAACAGCGTTATTTATAACTTTACAGCAAAGATTGTGCCTTCGTTGAAGCAGCTAGAAATTGCTGGCCAACCACACTTTCCTGAGGAACACTTTCAAAGTATTTTTTGGGTGAAATGATTGATCTCCAAGCTATAATTTCCTTCCTTAATGCTGGTTACGGCTCCAGCTACTGGAGATTTTTTCCTCTTTACACCACTAACTTACCAAAGATAAACAGTGGTATACTTGTTCAATTGGTGTCTTATGACAAATGGGTTCACTGTCGCCTCAGCACAAAAATGCAGCTGGTTTGTTCTTGTTTGGAGTAAAGTAGTATTGAGATCTGTAACTGAGATAACCTTAGAGAACCCACTCATAGCAATTTGTAATGACAAAGCCAAAACACACAAAAGACGTATCAGTAGTTCAGGCAGCATCTATAGAAAAGAGTAAACAGTCAATGTTTCGGGCCGAGATCCTTCTTCAGGACTTGAAGAAAGGTCTTGGCCTGAAATGTTGACCGTTTTCTCTGTAGGTTTTCACAAATAAAATGAAGTCAGGCATTTTATGTTTAATGAAGCCCGTAACACATTTTATTGAACTCCACAAAAACGCACTGAAAATCTTTATGTAACAACATCATCATGTCAGAACAGCCTCATCAAGTGAAACCACAATTCAACGTCCGTGGTCGTGAATACCGTACACTTCTCCCAATTAGGTTACCCTTCACGGGAGCCCCAAGAATTCATTAAAACCAGCATTGTGAGCCTGTCTGGAGCACAGACAAGCTGCCTGGTTTGGGGGTCGTGTTCAGTGTGGAGGAACTGCAGGTGCCTCTGACTCGTGCAGCGGTGCGTTGACATGCTCGCGGTCATGTTGCGATGTCAGTGGCATGGTGGCAGAATCCTTCAAAACTTGGTGGGCCAGTTTAAGGCAATCTACCAAAATACACTCAGGTGCATCCCTCTTATCTATAAAAGTCTTTTCTCCCCATTCCAGAACACTAATTAAGGGGCGTGCCTAAGGGGATGTTGGTGTATGTCATGATAGATGAAGACAAACGAAGCGTAATGTAGGTAAACAAGAACCTGAGAGTGCTGTACGCCATGGTGGGAGGTAGGAATAGGTGAAAAGGAATTGAACTTACTGAGGAGGGTGGAATGCTGTTGAGAGGCTAATCAGGTTGTTGTGGCGTCAGGAATGAAATCTCCGGGCACTTGTAATGGCTGCCCATATACCAACTCAGCCACAGATGACTGAAGGTTCTCTTTTGGAGCATTTCTGAGCCCCAGCAGGACCCATGGGAGCCAATCATGCCAAGACTCATTGGTCAGGGAAGCTCTCAGAGCAGCCTTTAAAGAGTGGTTAAAAATGCTCACATAGGCCATTGGACTGCAGGTGATATGCTGTGGTGATGTAGCTTAACACTGAGATTCTGGGCCATCACAGCCCATAGGTCTGAAATGAACTGAGGAAATATCAGATTGGGTGCCAAACAGAGCAACCCAGGTGCTGATGAATGCCTGAGCCACATCTGCGGCTGTCATCGATGCTAGGGGGATGACCCTTGGCCACCTGGTTGTACAGTCCACCTTTGTAAGGAGGTGTGTGAAACTGCAGGAGGGGAGAAAGAACCAACAAGGTCCACATTGACATGGACAAACCATCGCTCAGGGACCTCGAAAGCTGCCGACGGTGCCTGAACGTGACGGATAATGTTTGCCCGCTGGCACTCCACACACAGCCTTTCTGAGGCTGTGCCAAACAAACTGTAGTGCGACCAGTTTCTGTGAGGTCTTCCACCCCAGATGCGAGATGCCATGTGTGGAGTCAAAAACGATCCGTCTGCAGTTCGTGGGCACGATGGGGCCAGGGCAACTGGTTGACACATTGCACATGAGAGAAACCCCGATTTCCCTGAACTTAATCACAGCCAACCGCAGGTCCATGATTGCTATTCAGTAAGACTGGACCTCTTGTTTTGCTGCCATGCCAGCATAGTCAACCCCTATGTGTCCAGCCTCAATGACCAGCTGTGAGAGGCAATCAGCCATGGCATTATTTTTCCACTTGATAGCTGGTGTATCCATTGTGAACTCCGATACGTAGGCCAGGTGGCATTGCTGCCACGCAGACCAAAGGCCTGTTATTTTGGCCATTGCATGCACGAGGGGTTTGTGGTCAACTGGCACTGTGAAATGGAGACCCTCTAGAAGAAAACAAAACTAGCAGGCAGCCAGATAGAAACCCAGAAGCTCAAGGTCAATGTGCTATAATTCCTTTTGGGGGAACAGAGCCGGAGGCTGAAGAAGGTGCGGCTGCCACACATCTCCAACCAGTTGTTCATGCACAGCACCCACAGCATAGTCTGAGGCATCAGTAGTAATGGCTATGGGTGCATTGGGGAGCAGGTGTGCCAGGAGGGTTGTATTAGGAAGAGCTTGTTCGATATCATAAAATGCCCTGGTCACATCCACTATCCTGTCAAGCACTTGATTACGGGTATTGCCTATAAGTGCACTATACATGGGGAGCACAAGTTCAGCAGATCGCGGAATGAAGTGGTGATAAAATTCACTGTGACTAAAAGTCCTGTAGTTTTTTTAGTGGTGCAGGGCAGTTGGAAATCCATAATACCGGCTATCTTTGATGGGAGGGATTTCGCATCTTCTGTGGAGACTTGATGGCCAAGGAAAGCCAATTGTTGACAATCAAACTGGCATTTAGCAGGGCATTAAATCAACCCGTATTGGCTTAAGTGCTTGAAACGTGTGCAGAGATGAGAGATGTGTGTTCAAATTTGGACACATTGGCCACAAGTATGCCATCCAAGTAAACAAAAAGAAAATCTAAATATTTTAATGCCGAGTCCATCAGCTGTTGGAAAGTATGTGCAGCATTTTTCAGTCCAAACGGCATGCACAGAAATTCAAAAAGGCCAAACAGGGTGATCACAGCTGATTTGGGGATGTCCTCTGAGCACTCAGGCACTCCATGCTTGCCCCTAACTAGGGGAGGTGGCCTCATTAAAGCATTAGTAATCACCACATGGGCAGCAACCAGCATCTGACTTATGGAGGGGTAAAGCCCAGGGGCTATTTGACTGGCATACAATTCCGAGTCTTTCCATGTTGGCAAATCAGCCTTCGCGGTTGCCAACTTTTCTGGGCCCAGTCCATGCGTGCGGGCATGGATTGGTGGGCCAGTTGTGGGAATGTGGTGCTCGACTCCCATGTTTTGCGACTGTTATGGAGAATGTGGGCCTGGTGATGTCTGGGAATCTGCCCAGCAGTTACGTAAACCCACAAGCAGTAGTGCATACACTTGACACAGTCATTGTGGGGAACATTGTGGGGAGTAGCATAAGGAACTAAAATCCTTGATATCCACAGGGCAGCAGTTCTTAAGATCAGCCAACAGTCCATGGGCACAACAGGAAGTCCGCACCGAGAAGAAGTCAAGCCACTTCAGCCAGGAGGAAGTCCCATGTGTGATGTCACCCACTGAAGCAGAACATCACCCGTAAGTCCTGAAAGGGTGCCTGTAATGTACAATAGATGACTCTGGTAGCTAGAACCCATGGTGTTAATAGACTTCTGATGTCTCCATGTGCTGGCACTGTCAAAGATGCAAGGCGGTCGGCACTTCCTAGTGTTCCTCCCAAAGCATGCATGGTAAAAACACAGACCTAGCATTGTCAGTTTCACAGCTGCATGAGTCCTTCAGTTGGGGCCTATGCTGACCAGGCTTACAGGTAGAGAAAGGAGGAAGAATGATGCACCACTGCCTAGATGAGTGTAGACTATCAGCCATTCCAGCAAGCTTCCTGCAGTTCATCACGGGTGCATTAGCAAGGGCTTTGCGAACTTGATCAGACGTTTGCTGCAGAGGAGTTCTTTAAGAATAAAACAACAATTGTATTTTCCCAGGAGAGATAGCAGGTAGTCCATTAGCTTTGGAGGCCAAACATCGCTGAAACCGGATAAGGACAGTAACTGTTTGGCGCGCTCAGACGCCGATAGTCCTGAAGTCTGTAAAAGGTGAGTGTTCAGCAATCGGTATTTAGCGTGTTCAGGCGGGTGCTCAAGCAAACTCACCACTCGTGCAGCAATGGAACTGCTGAACAATGCTACCACATTGTAGAATTTGCTGTCATCAGTGGAGATCTCTCACAGAGCAAACTGGGCCTCAGCTTGTACGAACCAAGCGACAGTATTTTGCTCCCAAAACGCCGACAGTTTCAAAGCTGCTGCATTGGCCAACTTGTTCAATCGTCTTAAGAGTGTCGGGGTCACCAATATAGGTATTTGCAAATAAAACAAAGTGAGGCGTTTTAAGTTTAATGAAACCCGCAATACACTTTATTGAACTCCAAAACCTAAACACAAAAGTGCGCTAAAAATCTTTATGTAACAATGTTATCTCGTCAGACCAGGCTCTTAAAGCGAAACCCCAACTCAACGTCAGTGGTAGTGAAATATGTACATTTCTCCCAATTATCTTACTCTACAACTCTTTCCAGTAGATGCTGCCTGACCTGCTGAGTTTCTTTGGCATTTTTTGTGTCTGTTGCTATAATGACTTTGTAGTCTTGTCTGAAGATAACTTAAACCACTCTTATGAAAATACAATAGATTCTTTAGATGCTGGAAATCCACAGCAATATATAAAATGCAAGAGAAACTTGGCAGGTTAGGCAGCATCAATTGAGGGGAATAAACGATCAATATTTCAGGCTGAGTCCTGATCAAGGGTCTCGGCCTGAAACGTTGACTGTTTATTCCCTTCCCCAGATACTGCTTAATCTGATGAGTTTCTCCAGCATTTTGTTTGTTGCTCAGAGATAAATCTATGGACATGGACTAGAGAATATTTTCACTTTCTTGGATAGATACAAGCACTTTAGGTACACAGACAGCTCGTAAAAGTCTATATCTGGAATGTGTAGTCACATGGCCTGTGTGAAATGAATTTATCTGTATTTTGGCTGCAAATGCATTATCCCTGTTTTTGCACTCATATGTTGGCTTTTGTCATTATTCTGACTGCTCTCTTTTTCTTGTTTGTTATTTTAAAAATATTCTCACTACCATCCAAAATTGCATTCAGAAGGGATAAGCTCCGATACTTAGCTGCATGGTTTCTAACTCTAATTATAGCATGCACACTGGTCTAAATTTTAGTATGCAAAGTTTAGATGCATCTTGGCCTGCTTTCCGTTGATTGATATATTCACTCAGGTATGTCTGAATAGGATATAATTTCCACTGACCATGATGATTGTCTTCAATCAATAATTTTTAAAATCATAAAGCATTTATTTGGAAGAGAACAGAAATATGTGTTCATTTTAATTAAATATTAGAATTATAATTTGGTTCACAATTTACTGTAAGAGAAAGCATTTAGATGGGAAATTATTTGGAACATATTTTTATAGCTTTTGTTATAGCCTAATGAATTAATTCAATGAATAAATAATTTGTAGAAACCAGGTTTAATCCCTGGTGCATACTGAGGTTGTATGAGTGTTTTAACAATTGGACCTATGCTTCTAAGTGAACGTAAGTCTATCCAGGGTTCCTGTTGCTGATTGTGATGTAGCAACCAGTGTCAGAAGTAAAAAAGAAATGAATGGCTTGAATGAGATTAGCTTGACTGTGATGACCCATTAGGTTAAAGCTTGCTATTACTGACTGTAATGACAAATTCAACAAGCTCCTGGAGATTGATCAGAAACAGTGGATTTATGCTCCACAGCACATCAATTCTTGTTGAAGAGATAAGAGAAAATTGACCAATTGTGATACTAATATCTTTTTAGAAATAAGTAAAGGACTGAAAATTGTTTATCAAATGGATGTATATTTTTAATGGATCATTCATCTCCATTCTTTATGGACAGTGAGTTTTGGATTGCCATTTTTCTTGCAGAAGATTTGAATCTGAGCCATAACAGGTTGATTGTGAATTCGACATTTTCTGTGAAGCAAATCCAGTTCCAAAAATCTCTGGAATCCAGTACAAAGCTGGCCGGCTATTTCTTTAGTTAGATGTTTATAAGCAACATGGCTTCACTGGCAGAATATTGAATTTTCAGCTTCGAGTCTTGACTCTATTCTAAGTTATGAATATACTAGTCTTGAATGCCAATGTGAGCATTGACATTGTAGAGTGTTGTCAGAAATGTCAAAACTTGCTCTTCACTTCATGGTTTTCCAATGAGGAAATTAGACTTATTCTAAGGCATATTTATTGACAACACTCAGCAAGTAATTAGAGATAGGGTAGGATTTATGACTCACAGTAAGCTATCTCCGGTTCAGCAAACAAAGCCAACTTACACAGAAATAGACTCTACTTACAATTTAGACAAAGTAGAATCAGAGAGACACAGAATACAGAATATAGACCAGTAGAGCTCTGGAACAGGCATTTTGGCCCACAATTATATGCCAAATCAGTTAAATTAGTAATTCAATCACCAACTAAACTAATCTCTTCTGCCTACGCAATGTTCATATCCTTCCATTTTCCTCACATTAATTTGCCTACCTTAGTGTCTCTAAAAATTCTTTGATCTGTCTCTAACACCATTCCAGGAACCCATCACTCTCTAAATAAAAAAAACCTGCTCCTCACATATCCTTTGAAATGATTTCTTTTCACCTTAAATGCATGGCTTCTGATATTCAATATTCAACTATGGGAAAAAGATACAATCTGTTGATTCTATCTATGCCTGTCATAATCTCATAAACCTCTAACAGATCTCCCCTCAGCCTCTGCCTCTCCAGAGAGTACAATCCAGCCTCTTGTTATAGCACTTGCCCTCTAATCCAAGTAGCATCTTGGTAAACCTCTTCTGCACCATCTCCAAAGCTACAACATAACTTCCTCACTTTTGAACTCAGCGTCTTGAAAATAAAGATGGGTATGCCATATACCTCCTTAGCCATCCTATCAATCTGTGCAGCCACTTTTAGGGAGCTATGAACTTGGATCTCAAGATCCCTTTGCTCATCAACTTTAACAGTGTACTGTCTCTTTATATTTGACATACCAAGGTGGCTGGGTTAAACTCCATCTGCCATTTGTCTGCCCATATCTGCAACTGAATCGTATGTCGCTGTTTTCTTTGCAAGTCAGCCTTGCTAACCGCAACACCATCAACTTTTGTATAATCTACAAATTTAATAACCTACCCATCTATATTTTCATTTGGGTCATTTATATGCATCACAAACAACAGAGGTCCCAATACAGATCATTGCAGAATATCACTAATCACAGACCTCTGGCTAGAATAAGTCCCTTTGACCACCAAAGGGACAAGCCAATTCACCATATATCCCATACATCTTAATCTTCTGCATGAGCCTCCTTTGAGGGGCTTTGTCAAAAGCCTTAATAAAATCCATGTAGGCAACATCCACAGCTCTAACTTCAACAATCACCCTCGGAACCTTGTCAAAAAACTCAATCAAGTTAGTAAAAAAATGACTGGCCCCACACAAAGCCATGCAGACTCTTCCTGATTAGGCCATGATTTTCCAAATGTTCACAAATCCTATCCCTAAGAATTCTCTCCATTAATTTCCCTGCCACTGACATGAGACTCATGAATCTAGTTTCCAGGATTATCTTTTGTACCCATCTTGAATAATGGAACAACGTTAGCTACTCGTCTATCCTCTGGGACCTTGCCTGTGGCTAGAGAGAACACAAAGATATTTATCAAGGCTCCAGCAATCTCTTCCCTTGCTTCTCCCAATTATCTGGGGCATATCCCATCAGACCCTAGGCATTTATCAACCTTAACGCTCTTTAAAAGGCCCAATACTACCGGCTCCCTTACCTCAAAATACCCAAACATATTAATATATTCAGCACTGATCTCCCTATCCTCCACATCTTCTCTTTGATAAATACTGTTGTAAAATACTCAGTAAGGACTTCAGCCGCATTCCCCACATGCAAGCAAATGTTCCCCCTTGATCTTTGAATGGCATTACCCTCTTCTGAGTTATTCACTTGCTCCTGACATATGTATCAAATGCCTTGGGATTCTCTTTCATCCCACTTACCAAGGACTTTTCATGGCCCCTCCTGGCTCTCCTAATTCTTTTAGAACATGGAAAGCCTACAGCACAATATAGGCCCTTCAGCCCACAAAGCTGTGCTGAACATATCCCTACCTTAGAAATTACCTAGTGTTATGCATAGCCCTCTATTTTTCTAAGCTCCACGAACGTATCCTGGAGTTTCTTAAAAGACCGTATCATATCTGCCTCCACCACTGTCACCTGCAGCCCATTCCACACACTCACCACTCTCTGCATAAAAAACTTACCCCTGACATTTCCTCTGTACCTACTTCCAGGCACCTTAAAACTGCCCACTCATGTTAGCCATTTCAGCCCTGGGGAAGAGCCTCTGATTAGTCACACAAGCAATGCCTCTCATCATCTTATACACTTCTATCAGGTCATCTCTCATCCTCTGTTGCTCCAAGGAGAAAAAGCCAAGTTCACTCCACCAATTCTTGAGTTCTTTTCTAGCTTCCTTATAATCCTCAAGGGCTCTTTTTGATTCTAGCTTCCTAAGTTTTAAATATGTTTCTTTTTTCTTCTTGACTAAATTTATCACCTCTCTGGACATCCAAAGTTCTCTCACCTTGCCATTGTTGTCCTTCCTTCACATTGGAATATACCTGTCCTGTACTGTGTGCATCTGGTCTTTAAACACTCTCCACATGTGGACTTGCTCAAAAGCAGCTATTCCCAATTAACCCTCCCTAGTTGCTTTTGTAATTTGCCCTCCTCCAATTTAGTACTCTGCTGCAAGGTTCATACTTATACGTACTTTTCTATGGCTGTCTGAAAACTTAAGGATTTCTAGTCACTGTTCCCTAACTGCTTACCCACTGAGTAGTTGGTCACCTGGCCAGGCTCATTATAAAAACACAATGTCCATTACAGCCCTTCTTCTTGTTGGACTACCTATGTATTGATTTAACAAACCCTCCTGGATGCAATAAATTCTGCACCATTAAATCCTCTTACACTCTAAAAGTCCCACGTCTCAATAAAATTCCAAAACATCCAGCAAGTTAGAAGCAGTCATAAAATAATTGAATACAATTATAAATCTGAATCTGTTTCCAAGATTGATTGATGGGGGAATTATCCAATCATTGTCACTCTGGGTAACTACAGGGTCCTAAGTAGGCTATATGTCTCCTTCTGGGATAATAGCAACAGGAGTATGATACTGAATTAGAAGTGAGACTACAGACGTTGGAAACTTGTATCAACATGCAAAAAACCCTTAAGGTGGAACTCAGCAGTTCAGGCAGCATTTATGGATTAGAATGAACAATCGACATTTCAGGCCAAGACTCTTCATCTAGATCCTTCATCAGGATGCTGCCTGACCCATTGCATTCCTCCAATGATATTGATATTGGTTGATATTGAATTACATGAAAAATCTTCCATTCTTGTACCATTAGCAACTATTAACCATCTGGTCCATAATATCTTTTACTTTAACTATTGTCGAGCATAAAGTAAATAAACTCTTTGTTATTCCAGGAAGGAATAATGCGTTGGGTGAGTCCTTCTGGTACTAGAAGGATGCTTATCTTAATTTGCAGGGGAGACATTTAGGTTCTTCAAATTTTGAGTTGCCATCGCTTCATGTTGGATGCGAAACAATTTATATTCATACTTATATACAAACAAATACAATTAACTGATACAAGATGAAACTGCACAAATTCATACCTGAAGGAATGAAATGCATGTTCGCACACTAGTCTAAATTGCTTTTGCCTCCAGTATAAGATTTGCTTACTGCATATATAAGGTGAATCAAACATTAAAATGCATTGTGCCATTACTTACAATAAATAAACAACATTGTCCAATGCGTAAACCTGGAACTCAACACCTCCCCATGCAACTGAATCCTTGACTTCCTGACCAATAGACCACAGTCAGTAAAGATAGGCAGCAACACCTCCACCACTATTATACTCAACATTGATAACCTGTTCTGGTCTAACCATATTGATACCATTGACAAGAAACCTCTCCAGAACCTCTATTTCCTCAACAGACTAAAGAAATTCTACACGTCTCCTCTGACCCTCATCAATTTTTTTTGATGGACTATAGAAAGCATCCTTTCTAGATACTCACGAGGAAATCTGCAGATGCTGGAAATTGCAACAACAACACACACAAAATGCTGGTGGAACACAGCAGGCCAGGCAGCATCTATAGGGAGAAGCGCTGTTGACATTTCGGGCCGAGACCCTTCATCAGGACTAACCGAAAGGAAAGACTTTCAAATCTCTTACTATCTTTCCTTTTGGTTAGTCCTGATGAAGGGTCTCGGCCCAAAACGTCGACAGTGCTTCTCCCTATAGATGCTGCCTGGCCTGCTGTGTTCCACCAGCATTTTGTGTATGTTGTTTTTTAGAAACTCCACGGCTTGGTTTGGCAACTGCTTTGCCCATGACTGCAATAATCTGCACGGCTAAGGACACAGTTCATCACGTCATGGAAACTAGTCTTCCTTGACTTTCTATGGAATACTTTCTGTCATTACACTGTTCCCTTTTCACACACTTTGAGGAAGGGTATGAATTTATCACTGCCTCATCTTACATTGATCGGGATTTTGTGGGAGTGATGGTAGAATAACCACCATGATACTTGAAAATGTTAATTAACTTGGTATTTGTGTACTTGTGCATTTGAACAGGGAAATACAGAAATTGACTGCAAGTTTGAGGAGCATATTCTATGTGAAATACTAGCAATGAACAAAAAGCTAGACTGATTGTCCACTATTTATAAAAAGAACTTACTTGAAGTTGTTTTGCACTGGTCCAAAGATGCATAAGAAATGCTTCCACATTGGTATTAATGGAACAGAATGATGCAATGGATTTCAAAAGACACTAAAAGACTTACAAATATTTTTCAGTTGATAGCATTAATGAAATTAGCATCATTAATAAGCTTTACAAACTTCGAAAGACCTTTCAAAATATTTCCAAGACCTATACTTTTCAAGAAATACTCTTTCATTGTGAGATAATTTAACTTTTTAAAAAAGTTACAGTGTGTTTTGGAATTTTAGAGTCATTGAGTTGCCCAACACAGAAGCAAACCTTTCATCCCAACTCTTTCATGCCGATCAAGATGTCCGCCCATATCCCTCTCAATCCATGGCCTTTTAAAAGTTAGTGAAGTATTGTTATTTAGTTTTTAAAATTCTACAACATCGTCTGCTGCTTGTAAATATTTCTTAGTGATTTATGATGCCTCAGATAATTAAAACCATTAATTATTTTAAAAAGAATCAGAAGCAGAGTCAGTTTATTATCATGTTCTGAAATTTCTTGTTTTGCAACAGTAATACTGCACAAGACATAAAAATTACTATGTTACACAAATAAATAAATTGTGCAAACGACGAATTAAAAAATAGTGCTCACGGTTCATGATCCATTTAGAAATCTGATACTGGAGGGGAAAAAGCTGTTCTTAAAATGTTGATTATGGAGCTTCTGGCTCTTGTTTCTGATGGTAATAACACAAAGAGAACATGTCCCGGATGATGAGTGTCTTTAATAATGGATGCCACCTTCATGAGGCATTGCCCTTTAAAGATATACGATATAGTGGGGATGATTGTGACCATGATGGAATTGCCAGGACTCTAGAACACTTGGTAGCCACTTGTATTTCTGTGCATCGGAGCTTCCATATCAGGTTGTGTTACAACCAGTTAGGATACTCCACTTTACATCTGTAGACATTTTCAAGAGTCTTTAGTGACACACCAAACCTTCTCAAGTTCCTAATAAAGTAGATCCATTGGTGTGCAGTAATATGTTGGGTCCAGGATAGAGGCTCTGTAAGGTTGACGCCCAGAAACTTAAAGCTGCTCACCTTTTTTACCACTGACTCCTCAATAAGGTCTGGTGTGTGTTCTCCCAACTCCCCCGTTCTGAAGTCCACAAAGAATTCTCTGGTCTTGCTGACATTGAGTGTGAGGTTGTTATTGTGACACCACTCAACAAGCCAAACTATTTCATTGCAGTATGTCCCTTCATCACCATCTGAGATTCCACCAACAACAGCTGGGCCATCAGTGAACTTATAGATGGTATTTGAGCTGTACCTAGACACACAGTTATAAGTGTAGAGAAAGTAGAGGTGGACTAACCATGGTTCCTTAAGTGTGCCTGTATGATTGTCAGTGAGGAGGAGATGTTATTATCAATCCACACTGACTATGGTCTCCCAACAAGGAAGTCGAAAATCCAGTTGCCACAAAGAGGTACAGAGACCCAAATTTTGGAAGTTGCTGATTAGTAGTGAGAATGTTAGTGTCGAACATCAAGCTATAATTGATAAATAGCAACCTGACATATGTTTTGTGGTTCTCCCAGGTGCTCCAAATCCGAGTGGAGAGTCACTGAGATTGTGTTTGCTGTAGATCTGTTATGGTAGTAGGCAATTTGTAGCGGGTATTTGTTTGGGCAGGAGTTAATTCTTGCAATGACTATCCTCTCAAGGCAATTTAGCAGTCTGTCTGTGTCTGTAAGTGCATGAGATTTGTGGCCAAGTTTGAGTGTGACTCAGTTTGCTGTCATATATCATTCACTTTTTGCGGGGTATGGTTAGTTATGGATACTCTGCATGATACCTCCTGTATCTTGCAGAAGAGAATAATTTACGAATCTTACCATGCAAGAACCTCCTAATTATTAAAACCTGTGATAGAGGTATCAGGAACAAAAGCTACGACGTTGTCATGATTCTTCATAAAATAATGGTTCAGTCTGGAGTTTTGTATTCCGTTCTCGGCACAGTGCTTGCAGATACATCAAAGCCCTTAGTGAGGATACAGTAGAGAATAACCCAAGTGATTCTGAAGATGAGGGTGTTTAATTTTGTTAATGGACTGGAGAAACTAGAGTTATTCTCCTTGAAACAGAAGAGGATGAGATATGTAGGAATTCAACAAAATGGACGACTTTTGACAGAGATCGAAAAACTTGTCCCATAAGTATACGGGTCGTTTACAGAGGATATAGAATGAATGAGATGGGTACATAAACAGAAAATGACATGAAGTGCCAGAATATAGCATCAATGGTAAGACTCTTGGCAGTGTGGAGGATCAGATGAATTTTGGGGTCCGAGTCCAAAGAATGCTCAAAGCAGCTGCGCAGGTTGACTGTGTGGCTAGGAAGGCTTACAGTGCATTGGCCTTCATTAATTATGGGATTGAGTTTAAGATCCGAGAGGTAATATTGCAGCTCTATTGGATCCTGGTCAGACCCCACTTGGAGTACTGTGCTCAATTCTGGTTGTCTCACTACAGGAAGGACACGAAAACCATAGAAAGGGTACAGAGGAGATTTACAAGGATGTTGCCTGGATTGGGGAGCATGCCTTATGAGAATAGGTTGAGTGAACTTGGCCTCTTCTCCTTGGAGCGAAGGAGTATGAGAGGTGACCTGATAGAGGTGTACAAGATAATGAGAGCCATTGATCATGTGGATAGTCAGAGGCTTTTCCCCAGGACTGAAAAGGCTAGCATGAGAGGACGTAGTTTTAAGGTGCTTGAAAGTAGGTACAGTGGAGATGTCAGGGGTAAGTTTTTTATGCAGAGAGTGGTGAGTGCGTGGAATGGGCTGCCAGCAGCAGTGGTGGAGGTGGAAACGACAGGGTCTTTTAAGAGTCTCCTGGATAGGTACATGGAGCTTAGAAAAATTGAGGACTATGAGTAGAGAGTAGGTAGTTCTAAGGAAGGGATATGTTCAGTACAGCTTTGTGGGCTGAAGGGCTTGTATTGTGCTGTAGGTTTTCTATGTTTCTAAGTAAAATATTTTAAGGCAGCTAGTCGTGAGGGGATGAAGTAGAGTACTGGGATCCTAATGAACACAGATCATAGAACATGTTGACTATCCCTAATCAGACTATGCTTTTCCAAATGCTTGTAAATCCTGTCTCTACGGATCCTCTCCAATAGTTTGTCTACCACTGATGTAAGGCTCATAGTCTATAATTCCAGGATTATCCCTATTACCTTCTTCAAACAAAGGAATATCTTTTTCTATCCTCCAATCTTCTGGTACTACCTCTGTGGCTAGTGAAGAAGCAAAGATCATTGCCAAAGGCACAGAAGTTTCTTCCCTTCACAGCTGTTGTAACCTGGGGTACATCTCGCCCGATCCCAGCGACTTATCCATTCTAATGTTTTTCAAAAATTCCAGCATATCTTCTTTCTTAAAGTCGGTATGTTCTATGATGACCATTTTGTTCATCAATGTCCCTCTCACTGGTGCACAAACTGATGGCAAAGTACATCAATCAGGGCTTCCCTTGCCTCCTCTGAGTTCAGGCAAGTTTCTTCTTTTACCCCTGATTGCTCCTACTCTCAATCTAGACAACCTCTTGTTCTTCATGTAGGTATAGACCACCTTGAGTTTTTCCTTAATTGTACTGGCCAACGCATTCTCATGTCCCTTTCTAGCTCTTCTAATTCCAATCTTAAACTCACTCCTGGCTAATTTATAACTCTCAATAGTCCTGTCTGATTCTAGCTTCCTAGTTGCAGGCATGCTATGCTACCACCAGAAGTGTGGCAACTCTTGTGGGCTGCCCAGCCCATTCCCGCTGATTTGATTTGGTGCAAACAATGCATTTCATTGTACGTTTCGATGCACATGTGACAACTAATGATAATCTTTATCTTTTCTGCTTCCTTCCTTGAAGGCAGATTCAAATGGGGCAATTAAAAGCCAAACAAATAAGTAAAAAGAATGAAAGGAGTAAGTGTGTAGGGCTGGGGAAGGTAATGGGTATGGTGGACTACCCTAATAGTTCATGCATGCAGATAGCACTGACATAATGGGCTGAATGGCCTTGTTCAGTTCTGTGATTTTGTGGTGCTCTCTAAGGTTGCAAATTAAGGACTGCCCAAGGTCAGTTATGAGTAGTGTCAGTTTACCAGTCTCAGCAAAGGCCAGACTTCAGTTGCTTGGAGGATTATTCATCGTATAGATTCACAGTCATACTGCTTAGGAACAGGCTCTTTGGCCCACTGAGTTTATGCTGACCCATTTACATTTATCCTAATTGTGAGCCCAATTATCACTTGCCTCACTACGATATACCAGAGCAGTAGGGCAATAACTGTGGACATTAACCTGACAAACTCTGGCAACAGAAGAGTCTATAGATGTTGCAATCTGGTGCAAAAGAAAACTGTTGGAGGAAATCAGTGGGTCAAGCAGTATCTGTGAGTGTGGGGGTGGAATCAGAAACATAGAAAACCTACAGCAGTAGGCCCTTTGGCCTACAATGCTGTGCCGAACATGTACTTACTTTAGAAACTACCTAGGGTTACTCAGCCCTTTATTTTTCTAAGCTCCATGTGCCTATCCAGGAGTCTCTTAAAAGACTATCATATCTGCCTCCACCACCATCGCCGGCAGCCCATTGTACACACTCAACAATCTCTGCGTAAATAACTTACCCCTGACATCTCAGGGGTACCTACTTCCAAACACCTTAAAACTGTGTCCTCTCGTGTAAGTCATTTCAGCCCTGGGAAAAAAGCCTCTGACAATCCACACGACAATGCCTCTCATCATCTTATACACCTCTATCAGGTCACCTCTTATCCTCCGTCACTCCAAGGAGAAATGGCCAAGTTCACTCAACCTATTCTCATAAGGCATGCTTCCCAATTCAGGCAACAGCCATGTAAATCTCCTCTGCACCCTTTTTATAGTTTCCACATTCTTCTCTGAAATGAGGTGACCAGAAATGAGCAGAGTACTCCAAGTAGGGTCTGACCAGGATCCTATGTAGCTGTAACGTTACCTCTCGGCTCTTAAACTCATTCCCACGATTGATGAAGGCCAATACACCATATGACTTCTTAACCACAGAGTCAACCTGCGCAGCAGCTTTGAGTGTCTTATGGACTCAAACCCCAAGATCCCTCTGATCCTCCATATTGCCAGGAGTCTTACCATTAATACTATATTCTGTCATCATATTTGACCTACCAAAATGAACCACCTCACACTTATATTGGTTGAACTCCATCTGCCACTTCTCAGCCCAGTTTTGCCTTCTTTTGATGTCCAGCTGTAACCTCTGACAGCCCTCCACGTTATCCACGACAGCCCCAACCTTTGTGTCATCAGCAAATTTACTAACCCATCCCTCCACTTCCTCATCCAGGTCATTTATAAAAATCACAAAGAGTAAGGGTCCCAGAACAGATCCCTGATGCACACCACTGGTCACTGACCATGCAGAAAATGACCTGTCTATAACAACTCATTGCCTTCTGTGGGCAAGCCAATTTTGGATCCACAAAGTAAGGTCCCCTTGGATTCCATGATTCCTTACTTTCTTGCATGGGGTACCTTATCAAATACCTTGCTGAAATACAGATACACTGCATCAACTGTTTTACCTTCATCAGTACTTTTAGTCACATCCTCAAAAAATTCAATCAGGCTCATAAGGTGTGACCTGCCTTTGACAAAGCTATACTGACTATTCCTAATCATATTATGCCTCTCCAATTGTTCATAAATCCTGCCCCTCAGGACCTTTTCCATCAACTTACCAACCACTGAAGTAAGACTGACTGGTCTATAATTTCCTGGGCTATCTCTACTCCCTTTCTTGAATAATGGAACAACATTTGCAACCCTGCAATTCTCCGGAATCTCTCCTGTCCCCATTGATGGTGCAAAGATCATTGTCAGAGGCTCAGCAATACCCTTCCTCACCTCCCACAGTGGCCTGGGGTGCATCTCATCCAGTTCGGGAGATTTATCCAACTTGATGCTTTCTATAAGCTTCAGCACATCCTCCTCATTGATGTCTATATGCTCAAGCTTTTCAACCTGCTCTAAGTCAGCCCTGCAATCGCCAAGATCCTTTTCCATAGTGAATACTGAAGCAAAGTATTCTTAAGTATACTTTCATTAAGTTTACTTTCATTAAGTCTCTGCTATCTCCTACCGTTCCATACACACTTTTCCACTGTCACACTTGATTGGACCTATTCTCTCAAATCTTATCTTCTTGCTTTTCACATACTTGTAGAATGCCTTGGGGTTTTCCTTAAACCTGCTCCCCAAGGCCTTCTCATGGCCCCTTCTGGCTCCCCTAGTTTTATTCTTAAACTCCTTCCTGCTAGCCTTATAATCTTCTAGATCTCTATCATTACCTAGTTTTTTGCACCTTTCTTCTTGACTAGATTTACAACAGCCTTTGTACACTACGGTTCCTGTACCATCATCCTTTCCCTGTCTCATTTTAATGTACATTTGCAGGATGCCACACAAATATCCCCTGAACATTTGCCACATTTCTGCTGTACATTTCCCTGAGAACATCTGTCCCAATTTATGCTTCCAAGTTCCTGCCTGATAGCTTCATATTTCCCTTATTCCAATTAAGCACCTTCTTAACTTGTCTTTCCTATTCCTTTCCAATGATATGGTAAAGGAGATAGAATTGTGATCACTTTCTCCAAAATGCTCTCCCACTGAGAGACCTGACACCTAACCAGGTTCATTTCCCAATACCAGATCAAGTACAGCCTCTCTTCTTGTAAGCTTATGTTTGGTATACCATACAAATTGTTGATATTTCAAGCTGAGATCCTGCAATGGGACTGATAGTGGACAGGAAAGACAGCTGGTATAAGGAGGAGAGTGCCCATCTTCCCTCTCCACTCTCAGTCTTGATGCAGGGATTAAACCTGAAGCATTACAATTCCATTCTCCTGACAAATGCTGCTCAAATTGCTGAGCTTCTCAATCAGTTTGGCTTTTTTTTTGCACATTGTTCAAAAATGAACATAAACTGGAACAACCATGTATGTGGTCACAGGAAGAATATGCAAATTTCCCAAAGATAGAAACCAAATTTGAAATTGAAATTGTTGAAACTATGAAAAGCAAGTCTTTTAGTTGCAACGGTATGATGCCTGTTGCCAGTCCACTGGCTGATTGGCCTGAAACATTTACTTTGTCTTCTTTTCTACAGATACTGCCTGGCTTGCTGAATCATTCTGATAGAGCTTCCAATTTTATTTCTGAAAGCCCATCTATTGGATTACTGGTGTTCCATTCTTGTCATTCTCTCTGCTGCATAACAGTCTTTATATAAGTGTTTATGTAGTATTTTACAACATTAAAATGATATCACAAGTTAAATTAAGGAAAATCTGCAGATGTTGGAAATCCAAGCAACACACACAAAATGCTGGAAGAAGTCACCTCGAGCCTTAGCCTGAAATGTACACTATACTCTTCCATAGATGCTGCCTGGCCTGCTAAGTTCTTCCATCATTTTGTTTGTGTTGCTTGAATTATCTCTATATTGGGTGCAATTTGCTAGTTATCATGAAAAAACCCCAGCAATTACTCTATGTTTTGTTATATAATACATGTTGCAATTTGCTTTATCACTTTTTTTATTACGAAATCTCACCGTCTTTCAAAAAGAGTTGATCAGTAGAACACTTTGACATGATAAGATATTAATATACTAACTGAAGACTGTTGGGAAGTTATATTAATATATTAACTGAAGGCTATTGGGAAATGTAGTTTAATATACTAACTGAAGATTTAAAAACTAAAGACCAAAAATTTAAAATACTAAGTAGCTGAAGACTATTGGAAAGTACAGGTATATTTTCAGGCAGATTATGCTAACTCAATTTGGTATTTACTGGCTCGGTCTCCCCAACCCTTTTTTGAAATCTGGTTTGTTAGATCTGGCAGCAACCCTGTGCCCATGACGCTGTGCTGACATTTTAACCTACTTCAAGATAAATCTAATGCTTCCCTCCCCCAATGTCCTCCACTTTTAACTCAGCTATGTGCCTGTCTGAGAGTCTCTTAAATGTCCATAATGTATCTGCCTTTAACATCATCCCTGGCGCTCACTGTGTAAAAAAAACCTACCTCTAGTATCCCCTATACTTTCCTTCAATCACCTTAAATTATACCCTCTCATATTAGCTATTTGCACCCTGGGAAAAAGGAGTGACTTTTGTCCCTTCCCATCCTAAAGGGTCTTGACTCAAAACATCAAGAATTTACTTCCTTCCATAGATGCTGCCTGACCTTGATCTCTTCAGCATTTTGTGTGTGTTGCTCAAGATTTCCAGCATCTGCAGAATCTCTTGTGTCTTCTCAGGTTCAGATGAGTAGTGCTAACCGTGTTGGCTGAACCATTGCAGACTTCATCACTGGCAGCAGTAACTCTGGCAAGTGTGCTTAAGAGCCTAAGCCTTGGAACTTTCCCTGGAGCTTTGACTCCTGGCAAAGCCCATTCCTCAGTTCTGCTGGCCGTAAATCAGTCAATACCATATATTGTATTTAATCCCTAGTATTTTGAGACATTTAAATGTTTAGAATTGTTGGAAGTATTTTTTTAAAATTTATTGAAAGGCAAAAAAAAGCATCCCTAAAAGGAGCTGACACACATAATTAGGTTACACTAAATTGGAGCAAATTAAAGATAAGTAACTTACCTTTCTGCTAGAGGTGTATAAAATCATTAAGAGAATGTTCAACATACTGTAGATGGGCAGAAACGATTCCCATTGGTGATGGTCAAAAGCACTGAAGATGACATGAGAAACATATATTTACACAGCATTTGGTTAGGGCCTGGGGCAAGGGGTTGGGATAACTTTGATTACTTTTCCTTAGGCTGCATAGAAACTGGATGGCTTACATCCCCCCATGCTGTAATCTTCTGCAGTTGTAGTTGCTTTCAATGCTCGACCCACAGCCCAACGAGCTGATTTGCAATGAACAGGATATGGGATCTTTATCAGATCTAACATGTTCTAGATGATTCATCTTCTACAGGAAATCTAGAACCAGAGCTGTTTTCTCAGGATAATGGATTGTTCATTCCAGACTGAAATGAGGAGGAGTGTACTGTATTACAGCACTTTAAATCTTGTGATTTTCTACCCAAGGGAATTGTGGAAGCTGAAATTTAGTTAAATCAGATTTGTGGCAATATAACAGGAGAATGGAACCATTTTGTCAAACCATTGCTGATCCCAAAGTTGACCTTGACTCTGCTTTGCTACTTAATCCCTTAGGTAGAAACTATTGTCCTACTTCCAGTTTGCTGGATAACGGAAAATAACTCCACATTTACTATCTCTGCATTATTGCTTCAATAAGTCAAGTAAGAACTCTAGAGAATATGCGTAACTCTGGAGACTCACAGTGTTCTGAGAATTACACATGCATCAGCAATTGAGCAAAAGGCTTTTTAAACAACTAAATGCTGTTCCATTCAGCATCCTTAGCTTTTGCTAATGAGATCCATTACATCTAAATGCTTCTGTTAATAAAGATAAAACAAAATTATCATTCATTATTGGACCAGATTTTCTTGACAAACGCCAGCAGTGTGCACCCACTGAAGGCCAAACTTCCTGACTGATATTTTAATGGCAATTTCTGGACTACATTCCAATGTTCTATGCCTCATGGAATTCAGAAATTATATGCCAGCTTCCCGCAGTTTTCTTAGTTCACAGAAACTAAATCAGGTTAGCCTATGGGTTAGTTACACTCTTTTGACTGTATTATATTAACTTAAACTGATTTAATGTTTGCTTTTAATGATTATACATTGTATGGTGTGAATAACGTTTGTGTTTTAATATTACTGAATGTCAGACAAGCACTCCAATTCTTTGACAGTCAGTATGACTCAGGCTTGATTTAAGTCAGTTACCATGGAAATTCTGTGGCCAGGGAATGCCACTTATGGTCAAATAGCCTTCTGCTGTCCACATTGGACCCGGTGTTGCTGGGATTGATGCTGCATGAAGATCTGCTCCAGATAAATGCCGGATGGAAGCAGCAAGAGTGAGTTGCTCACTGCTACCAGGATGTTCAATGGTAATGTTTTATAATTAGTGCATTGGATCTTGCATGATGAAATCCCAATGAAAAATGCATTTCCTCATCTTTGCTTTTGTCACAGCATTGATATTCTGAAGGATAAGCCACAGTTCAAATAGGCATTTTCTACATTAAATTTGTATCCTTGGCATGTCACAACTGGAAGACAGTCTGAAATTTGAAAGGATCCATGTAATCTACATTACAGTTTCAGTACATTACATTACAGTTCTATTGGGAATAATGGCCAGTTGCTTGATATCAGATCCACTGTTAATGACATCATAATGCATTGATATATTAACATCTCAGTAGTGGAAGACTGACATATGATATATGTCACAACAGCCCCAAATCAAAGAGCAAAATAGAGAGAACATGTTGTCCATTTCAGTGTCCCTAAAACTAAAATTTCACAAACTACAGTATATTTTGATTATAGCATACAAATAGTAAATTAATTTCATGTTAATTATTTTATATTTATATTATATTATTTAATGTAGGATCTCCTTAAGAGTAAATATAAACACTTCAGGTGCAATAGCTTGTTTTGCAGACAAAACACACTGTTTAGGATACTCCTTTGATGATGACAATCTCTGAAAAACCTAGAACTTAAAAAAAATGAAGATATTAAAATCAGTAACATCTATTACTGTCACCGTGCAACATTGTTGCAAATTCAGTTCATCAATTCCCCTAAAATAAACAGGAGGTAGCTTCAGGTGAAGATCTTGATGTTTCTACATATTAGAGCCACTTCCATAATTCACTTCTGCCAAATAACTTCTTGATTTCTTACATTGTTCTGGAAATGGTCACTCAATCCCTGTTACTATTAGCCTGGCTTTCATCCATATATCATTGAAATCGAACCCAGAACTGGCGGATGTAGGTTTGATTTGGAGAGGTATATGAATGGGATGGTTATGGTGGGCTATGGTCGGTGCAAGTTGATTGGGATAGACAGAATAATATTTCAACATGGTCTGTATGGGCTGAGGGGCATGTTTCTGTGCTGCATTGTTCAATGACTCTATATCTTAATAAGCTGGATAAGGAATAGTATAAAATATTTATAATACATTGTGATTTCAATCACAATGGAAATAAAAAGCTAACTCATGGTTATACGAGACCCAAATTAAGCACTTTAGTTGAGCCTTAAATTTACCTCATTCAACTGGTTGTAATTTCATGTCAAATTAATGTTACCATACCACTGGAAACATTGTCATTTCCCTCATCAGTCATTCTTAAGACATTGGTGAGACTGTGTCAAATACTTGAACACAAAGGTCCTTGACATAAGAAAAGATATGTTCAACTGAAACAGGATGTTCCTGAAATAGCCAAGTTGATGAATGCGTCAATACATATTGAGTGTGTTTACTTTTACTAATAAACTCATGAGGTTCTCCAAGCAGATTTTACTATTGGCACCACCACTTGTTGTTCATACAGCAATAGAAGAAACCAGTAGAAATATTATTGTTAATTCCCCTTTTTGAATTATTTAATATAATAGCTTTATAAAACTTCCCTTCAACATTTATGTCTAGTCAATAACCATCTGCCTAACAATGCTGTCAAATAATTAACTTTAGAAAATAATTTGGTTAAATAAATTGAAGATCAATTAGTTGAAGAAAATTCCAGAAAATCACAAGATTTAAAGAAAATTCCAGAAAAAGGCAGAAATATTATGGTGAAAGGAGAACTTGAAACTTCTATAACTTGATGATCATGTTAGCACAATAAAATAAGCCCCATAACTTTTAAGAAACATCACAGACTTTTGGAGATAAAACACTTAACGATGGCACTCATGTCTGGACAAACTGAAACACTGAAGCCTTTGTTCAAGAAACTTAGCAAGAAAACTATAAACTAATCATTGTTTACGTTATGTATTTCATCCTTTTTCTAATACAATTCAGATGAATGGACCTTGAAGAAGTTGTTACCTTTCTTAAATAGATTTGTAAAGTTGATAGCTGACACCAGGATCACTGAATGCACAAGTGATGGACACCACCACAAGAGCTCTTACCATTCTAATCTGACTTGCATAAACATGCTCTTTTCAAATTACTAATTACATAACATAAATGTAAAAGTACACTTTGTTGGATTTGGCTGTAGAATTGTTATTTTCTTGTAATTTAACTTTCTCTGACTTTCTGTATTTTATATAATCTCCTATATGCATGTAATAGTTCAGCAATTTTTTCAGTGTTTATAGTTGCCTCTGTATTTTTCTGAAAACCTCTTGGTTTCAGTGGTAGGTGCCGCATTAGTCGAGCCATTAATGGAATTTCTGTTATCAGTAGTCAGGTATAAGAAGATCACACTACTTTGAGTCTTTCTCTTTCCCTGTTCCATCCTTTTCTGTTCTCCTTTGTCTCTTACCATACTTTTTCCTTTCATCTTTGCTCTTGTAACACTTCATAAAATGATTACAAGAAATAAGTTTTCTGCCCCATTCTTCAGAAGAACTTTTGGATTGCAAAACCGTCACCATCCAAACAGCATCCTTTAGCTGTTTTGTCACAGTAACGTTAAAAACAGGTTTTCATCATTTTTCCATAGTTATTTTTCATTTTGCCAACTATACATCTTTTTGAGCAATATATTCTGGATACTCTTTCTACTCCGACACTATTTTTCTTTACTTTTGTATTCTCTGCCCTCATCTGAACATGACCCTCATACATGAGAGATGTACACACTTTGAATCATAGGCACTTTGGTGCAAAAACCATCAAGAAAACAGGGCCGAATATAAATTGAAAGTCAACATTGATAAAGGTATCTTGGAAATAACATAGAAGAAACTAGATTCTGAGAAATCAGACCCTAAATACCTTTCTGGAATATTAAGTATGAGATATAGGGCCTAATATTTTGGAGTACTCATTAGAGATGAACCCTGAAAACAAATCTGGTGTGCTGGATATAGTTCTGTTCCATGGCCAGAAGCAAGATCATGAAACCTGTGAGTGCCACTGCAGAAGATAATAAGGCAGACATAAAGGAACTGAGCAAATGAACAAAAACCTGGAAGGCTTCACAAGTGTGATGAAATAGTTTCAACTGTGTTGGAAAGAGAGATATGAAATGTGAAGGAAACTAACAGAAACAGATCCAATAGGGAATTTTCAAAAAAAAAATACATTGGGATTACAATCTAAGAAGCTACCCTTAGGTTACAGCAGAGTTATTGGGAGTGGAATGGATTTAGGAATGTAGAAAGATTATAACTTTTGGAAGAATTTTTTTTCTTCACTCTTTGACATGTTTATGGATGTCATCTTACAAACTTATGGTTCTACAAATGCAGAATCTAAATATATTCAGCTGCTCTTTTCAGCAGCAAAAAAAAACCTTAGTGTTACAGTGGTTTATTTTGAATGCTACTTGCTTTATCATGCCTTATGGTCATATGGAGGAATTGTCAGGTAGATGTCGCATAAAAAGTTTTAACTGTTAGAGGTCATTTTCTTGAACTTCAGTAAATCTACAGGATAGATTTATCACTCATTTAGTTATAGAGCACAGTAACAGTCTCTTCTGACCCAATGAGACCATGCTGTCCAATTACACCCATATGACCATTAACCCACTAACCCATCTTTGGAAGGTAGGAGGAAACTGGATCACCTGATATAAATCCACTCAATCCTGGGAAGAATGTACAAACTCCTTATATACAATGGTAGAACTGAACTTTGGTTGCTGGTGTTGTAAAAGAATTACTTTAAGTGCTATGCTAACCATGTTCTATAACATTTATCACAGCACTGCATAGACTCAAAGAATAAATTCATTTTGCTGAGATAAAACTCCTTCTTTATTTCTTTACACTTTATATAGCAAATGTCTAATTACCAAAGCAAAATGGCATTTTATCATTGTCAGACATGATGAGAGTATTGAAACTGCAGTGTGCATTATACTCAGCTTCAAAATATGTGAGCATTCTGATGTTGGGAAAATTGTTTGTAAATCAAATTTTAAAAAAGACCATACTAATAGCTTCAAAGAAGGTCATCTAGCTAAGTGACAAAATAAAAACTGATAAACTAAAAATGCTTGAAATACTCAGCCGACCAATCAGCATCTAGGAAGAGAGGAGAAAGAGTTATTTTTTTTGGCTAATAACCTTTCATCAATCTAGATAATTTCATCAGACAATCAGTTGTCTTATCATTTTATTTCTGTGACCTTCTACTTAGCAAAAATGTTATACTTCTGGAAAAGTTGTGCTTGCCAAGTTCAAACAACATTGCAATAGGTTAAGTTTTTTGATGAAGATATCCAAAGAATATGCCACAATTTTGGAGGATGTATTTCAAGGAATGCTATTTTTGTCTTGAATGTCTGAATATGCATACATACTAAATATGTATATTGCAGCAAGCATGTTAAAGCTGTAAGAATAATCATTTTACATTCTATAAATATCTTCTTGATCCTTTCAAAATACTCCTATCCATTCAAAGAAGCAAATAATTCAACATATCATAAATACTCATTTGCAACCTCTAGAAAACGTCTATCTTTAAAAGAACCATCATAGAATCAAACCATTTTCTTTCAAGATACTATTTTTAACATTTTGATAAAAATCTCCAGCTGTTCACAGATTTTAAAAAAACTGTGTTAGTTTATGTACTTCCAGAAATAGTGTCCTAATTGGAAAAAAAGGGAATATTATGCTGCTCAAGATAAGGCTTTCCTGGAATCCCATACTGTTTAGGTATGTGTGATTTTTTAAATTTTTTAACTCTTCCGAAGTGAATAATTTTCACTGATCTGTAGGTTCTGACTCACCAGTGTCTTAATGCTAGACATGGTATAAAGTGAGAAGAGTAATGAACACCTGCTAAAAAGTGTTCATCACTATTTTAACTTCAAAGTACACCCATCTTAATATTAATGTACATATGGGATAATGGGAACTAAGCACCAACATGAAAGAGTATTGTATCAATTAATAGTTCCAATGTGTGTTTTTTCCAAAAAGAACTACACAGCTACATGATTAATTACAAAATCATACTATTGTTGTGAAATAAGAAATAATAATCAATAATTTGGGCAGAAAATTGGATTGTAATTAAGCAATTTACAAAAACTTGATGTTGACTTATGAAGTTATATTGATTCCTTTATTGTAGGAAGTTATTCCCAAATTATTACAACTGTTGTAATTAATTACCTTAATTAATTAATTGTCTTATATTAATTACCTCACTATACATTTTAACTGAAACCTGCATTTTCCTACTGGTCACAAAAATATATATATTGGTATCAGGTAAATGCAAAGTCCTAATAATCTGACTGCATCAATGAAAATGTCTGAGTCATCCAATGACAGCATTTCATACTACAGAGGATAGTAACCATTAAAATTAAAGAATTATTTTATTTTCCCTTGTGTTTTTTTCCTACCTATAACATGATAAACATTGTTTGCTTCAAATTCAAAAGGAAAATCATGACATCTGTCTATCAGTACTATAGAATCACATTAGAGCACTACCTCCTTAGTAACAAGCATATGGATGAAAAATAGGCTCCATCTGATGCTCTTCAATTTTAATCTGTTCTGCTCTTTTAATTTTATATATGATGATGTCAAGCAAATATGTTATGCATATCTCAGGTATTTCAATATTTTTGCTTCAAGAAGGAACTACATTGATATTGCAAAATTTCATTTGCTGCTTATAATCTTCAATAAAGATGAAAAGTATAAAAGCAATAAACAACATTTTGAATCGTATCTTTGAGTGCCACGACTGTTGTTATAATCTAATTTAGATTAGTTACCTGGAATGTAATCGTCATGTTTGATTTAATTAAGACAGTTTATTCGGAATGTTGAAAATCGTGTTTTATGGAAACAGTGATATCGACGCGATGAACATAAATTATAAAATAGGGCAAGCCTTTGGTTTACTCTGATCTACTGAACAATATAGTACCGAAATCCATTGAAATTTGCAGTCCTATATACAATATATAAATGATGTCAAGTCGAAATAAGAGTAAGGAAATTCCTAACTCACTGTCTCTTTTGAACAAACAGCAAATTATATCATAATTTGTATCCGGGTGCTGAAATTCTATGGCAGCCTTCAAAGGGCAATGCTTTCGCTATCATCCTCTTTCTTCAGCAGTGCATTCTTTACAATTATCATTATCGTCATTTTGTGGAGGCAGCGGTGACATTTGTTCTGACATTGAAATAAAAGCACTGTCACTTCAGAAAAGCGCGTTCCTAATGTAAAATTCGAAGCTCAATAAAACGTTCATTTATCTTTACTTCTATCCGCCAATGTCGAGATACTTGAAGTTAGTTATAACAATTCAGTCATCGCGATTTTAAACAGAAATGTGTTGGCGGAGGCGAACTGCGGTTGTCCGTGCTTATTTATTCATCATTCCCTATTTTGGTAGTCCATTACTTTTAAATCGGATTCTTGGGATTCACTGACCACCACTATGTTTGTGTATTCTGCGAGATTAGACTGAATGTATAAAGAAGAGCGATATTTTTTCATTTAACTTTCGCCATGGTGCAATGTTAGGATCATAGATCAACAGGGTCATGGTCATTAAGGAAATTTGACGTGGGATAATACTAGTAAACGATATATTTGTGTGCAGGCCAATCTTTCGCTTTATTTGTTTCTGTCAGCATTGTCATGGTCAAGGATAACGTATTTCACGATTTTCAAGTTACAATGGAACTGTGCGTGAGATCAGTTCCCCAAATAATTGCATAGAGAGAGAGAGTGTGTGTGAGAGAGAGAGAGAGAGAGAGAGAGAGAGAGAGAGAGAGAGAGAGAGAGAGAGAGAGAGAGAGAGAGAGAGAGAGAGAGAGAGAGAGAGAGAGAGAGAGAGAGAGAGAGAGAGAGAGAGAGAGAGAGATTGAGAGAGAGAGAGAGTAATTGCTAATATCGCCAATGCAAACGAGCAATTTCTTTATGTTCCAAAATTATAATCTTAAATTACTTTCGAAGCTCGTCTGTGCTCATCTGGGGAAAATATATGTCCCAATATTCCAAACTTTTGTATTGCACAGTCTACGAAAAGTTAAATTACGTTTTCTAAAACTTATTTTCTTTGTTAATTTTTAATGCCAATATTCTATAGTGCTTTACAAATGTATATTATGTATATTGAAATAAATTGGAGGCAATGCTGCCACCTATGTCACGTAGTAAATTATTGGTCAGGGCAGGAGCTTGGTTAAGTGGGGTTGATAAATCACCATGTTATATATTGGAGTTTAGGGGCACTGGGTAAGCATCACATTTTAACAAAACTCATGTAATTATTGAAAACAAATATATGATGCGACCTTTCACCTCGGTATGGGTGGAAGCACGTGGTTATTTCCGAAATATATCTTGCGAAAAAATAAGTTTGTGTAACTTATTTCCTGTTTGGAATAGCGAACGAGACGTCCATTGTCGTTTTCGAAAGCCATTTTGCAATTACTGGTATCAATTTACTTAGAATTATTAAGATACTTTTTTTATATCAAGTATCCAGTAAATCCAAAGTTCCTTCATTGAAATAATAGCTTGATTTAGTGTCACTGTTTCAACATCCGAGTGCCCCAGATTGAAATGCATTGCACGATCAATAGTAGGTATTAGCGGGACATTATTTTAATTAGTTAAACACTTTTAGCTATTATAGACTTGTAATTAATACTATTTTGTGCATTCAAAACAAAACACCATAAGGCAATTGCATGTGAATATCAATTGTTTCCACTCACAACTGTTGCCAGGCCTATCCCCGATGTAAGCTGCTCAAGGTTTAGATTTGGATGTGAAGAAGGCAGTATAGCGTGTAGTTTCGCTCTGCTTCCGCGGTGCTTATGTTACTTTTGGGCGTGGCACACATCAAAGTATGTACCACCAGGAAAAAAAACATGTACCACTAATTAATCATAGGCTATGTCCTACTTTTAACATCTCTATTGAAAACGTATTTGGTGCAACATTTTTTTCCACATAATAAAATGTAGCAAGAGGGTGTCATTTTGATACGCATTTCCTAGAAAATATTTATAGCTTAAAAAACGCCATCATCAAAAAGCGCCGAACCGATCTGTACAAAGCAAGGACATGGAAAACTAGCAGATTTGAACCAGTTAGTTTGAAAACAACCTGTCACGGTGCCATGCAATCTCCTGTGCATTCTGTAGTTATCAGCACTACGCCAACTTAATCTCCCTTTAATAAAATATGAGCAGTGATTAGCTACGAGTTTCTGGTGTATACATGGTAAAATATATGGGGGATTATTGTATTCTTATTACACGGCGAAGGAACGAAATTGCTCTTTCTGGTTGATGAGCTCTCATTATGGAGAAATAAAAGTATTACATCAATTACTTCCTAGCTATTATCGGAAGCCATTTTGCTCTCAAAAGCGGCCCACTTGATTCGGCACCTACAATACACTCACAGTCTGGCCAGAATATAAACGGGGGCGGGGGGGGGGGGGGGAAGAAGTAACTCGGCAAAATATGTACCGCAGTGCTAGTACGTACAATGCCATATTAATAAGCTGGCAGTATTGTGAATAAAGCTACGAGGTTTCTTTGAGTGGAATATACAAGAAGTGATGGCAAACTGCGGTGTAAATGTGAACCTCTTAACAATCCCATTTATTAACCTTAGCATGGCGAAAGTGGAGATGGAGGGGGTTCCCGGGTGATGGGGAGCAAATTAGCTGAGCAGGCACATGGGAAGGAGTGGCTAGGGCCGGCTCAGAGACGGTGCAACCATGTAATCCCTTTAGGATATGTATTAGATTGCTGTCGTTTTGCCCACTGATAATGGAACTACACGAACATCTTGTCAAGAAGTGGCTTTAATTGAGTGATACGCCCGAAATCCAGTCTGGAAAATAGTTCCTCTTGGCCGTTTAAAAGAAACAGATGAAACAGATGCTTAGTTTAAGTAAAGCTTAGAGTATCAACATGCATTAATTCCACTAATATTTCAAATTGAAGAAAACACATTGCCATGTAAATTTACTTTTTAAATCACTCAGAAGCTGAGAAAACAGCAACTAGCTGTTGCTAGCGTCAATCTGTATTCTGAAGTTTTATTTCTTCATGATACAGAACTACAGGACAAGCCTAAGAGTGACTACTTGGTCCCCATATTCACACATTGCATGTCTGATTGGTTCCGTAGCAACGCCTCAATAGCAAATTGATATTACAACCACATGAAACATACATCCCATAGAAATAAATCTATTGAACATGAACATAAAAGAAAGCACAGTTCTTTCAAGACACGGTGGTAACGCTACACTAACGCTCTGCGTCAGTCATTCCTATTCGTTCCCCAACCTAAATGCACTAAAAAAATCGAACCGGCATAAGTATTTGAAAGTTGATTTCTTCCCCTATTCATTTAGCTGGTGTCGCATGGTCGCACTTACAATTGGTATCCTTAGCAAATGACACAAAGCGTTGGAGTTGGTTCCTTCTCCAACAGATCGCTCCAAAGGTTAGGAGGCGGGGTCCTATTGTTGATATGCAATGCAAATACCTTAAATAATAGAAACGCGACTCGAATAAAAGCACAGGCGCGCGTCTCGTGCTCACGTTACCATTTCTTATGAAGAGCTGTTGTCGGCCATCAGAAACCCTCAATTTCTTTATGTAAAACTGTGCATTTGGTTTTAGTCCATTGAAGTGCCGTAGAGTGTACTCTCCTCGACTACGCGTATTCTTAAGCAATAACAACGTAATCCGTATTATACACCCAAGAATACCCGTCACCGAAGAGAGTCTGAATAAATCTAGCAACATCTAGCCAATCCAAAAAAAAAAATCCACACCTATCATCAACAAAGACGGGTTCCAAAGAATGAGTAGTCGTCCCCTCTTAGGCGAGTTCCCAGCAATGCCACTCTGCAAAGGGAAATGAATAAAATGCATTTTGAAGTACATGGTTTTGTGCGTATTTTGTGACCATTTGATTTCTGTTTCCAAAAGTACACCGTTTGAAATTACAAGCCTCTCAGAAAGGACAGATCCTAAAGCGTAACGCTCAGGAAGCCAACTCACCTGCCCAAAGCAGCAGAGCATTTTACGGAATGTCGTGCAGCATTCTTCCATTCTCCACATTTCATTCTGAACTGTTAACATTCCCTTGATCGTTTAATCGGAATCCGCCCAGAAGTTAAGTTCCTGGGAAGGGTGTGGGGATATGGAAGTTCAAAGGAAGGAAAACATTAATTAATTCGTTTATGAACGCCTTCATCCAGTTATGCATTTCTTTTTAAATAATTTAGGCATAGGAGGAACAACAGTGAGTGGGAGAGAATGTGTGTGAGAGGAAAGCTAAGTATTAAAGGCTGATGACGGAATATCAATGTGAAATATTCAAAGATAATCTTTACTTAGCAACTGTGGGAAAAATAACGATCCAATAGTCATTTGTAAAAAAAAATGTATCTACCAGAGCGGTTGTCCACATCGATAGATAAGGGCAGAGAGAGCACGATGAACTGAGGCGAAGATACCATTGCAGGCCTTCACATATAATCCCTTAACTACATTCCCATAAAGGCAAGGAAGAAAAGACTACAATTCTGCTTTAATGTAATTCCTCAGATGTTGTTTGTTGAATGGTGATCCGTGCATCCGGAGCTTCGTATTTCCTTTTTCTCCCCAATGAAAGGGTTGGAGCCCAGGAAAAAGACAGCCAGAAGATGTTTTCCCCCTGTGTGGTTACTTCATTCTTCAGGTATTGTAATAAGACTGCTTATGTGTTTTTACTGAATACTACCCAGTATCCCGAAATCTCCATGGCGGATGAGATTGACAAAAAAAAAATCAACAGTAAGGGGCTTATGTTGAATGCCGAATTTCATAATCGGCTAGAGGCAGCTGCCTCTAGAACACTACGAATACTGGTGTGTTCTTGGTTGAAATTCCAAACAATTGATTTGAAAAATGTTTTATCCTAAGTATTGTTGTTCATAGTTTCCAAAATTAGTACAGTTTTCCCCTCTCTAAATGCGAGGCGAGACCTTCAACTCCGAACGTGCTGTTACCTTGGTTGCGCCCATTACACCAGTCATAGCACTCTCGGCTTAATATTCATAATAACAATTATATCAGTGCATTAAATAAAAAGAATCAATTTATTGCGCAGGTTTCCCTGATATGAAGATATCTGTACAATTCCTTTCTTATGCCAGATGATCATAGGAAAGAGACCAGCAGCATCTACCACGGCTCGTAGTAATACGACAATCAAATTATGAAATGCGCATGTACTCGACTCTCCAAGATACCAGCTACCGAAAAAAAATATTTAAAAGCTTTCATCTAAATTGCAATGGCTAGTCAATATATTCAACAAAGTACAGACAAATCTTACCCTGGAAGAGTCAATGGTTTCAGCACTACGGACAGCTCAATCCTAAGAGACGCACGCAGGAGCGACACTGATGCTCAGCGCAACAAAAGCTCTTGTGAATCGAATCTGAACCAGGCGAACTACTTAGTAGCACCATTTCCTATGAGACCGATGCCTCTGGGTGCATATTCATACCCCACCCCCTCCCCCAGGCTATGGTATTCCTAAAAATGACTGTGCAGGGCACTGTCAACCAGAGCACACAAACCCTGTGTTACATCGTGCGAACACTGAAATATCTCCCAGCATCAGCCAAGACACATCATATGCTAAATACCTTTGTTCATTGATTCCCACGTTGCATCTAGTCAAAATAGCATTGCAATTACCCTTCAATAATTCGATTAGCCATTACGAGTAGATTTTTTATTCACATTTCATTCGAAGTGAACGTACCCACAGCATAATCCTGCTGCATTTCACTCATTCTCGCGACATATTCGTGCATACTGAGCAGCCTTTTGTCAGGTCCTCTTGTTTTGCAATGATCCACAGCGGTTCGGGATTGTGGCTCCCATTTAACAGGACCCTTTGCAGAGAAAAAAATAACGTAGACTATGTTACTTAATCGGTAAACAAAAAAAAAACAGAACACAGTAATTTAAATCAGTCCAGATAATTTGCGCCTTCACACACTTGACAACAGATGAAAACAGATGACTGGCGGAAAATCTCAGAGCAACGCTGAACAGCAGCGGTTTAAAAAAAATAACGGAAGATGAAACTCCGTGTTGCTATTGACACCACTCTTTTTAACTCCCCCCTCTGAAGACACCGCTTACCTTTTTTTTCAATGGAGGTTCAAAGGCACTCTCCTGCGGGGTCGAGACGCGGTATCGATGTGTTTCTCTACCTCTGGTATCGAGGTTGCTTTCTGTGAGGGGGAGGGGTGTGGAGAATGGGGGTGGACGATGCGGGGGCTGACTACAGCTCCAAGCCTCGGGTAAAAGGTTCTTCCCGGAGCCCCCACCCAACCCACCCCCCGCCACCCTTTCAGCAATTTTTTAATGCAACACTGTTCCGCTCTGGGGTCTACGCGGCACCAGAGATGTTTGCAAAAATATCTAATCAAAGTGAAACAATTACGACCAGTTGTCGCCTGCCACACCGAATGAGTGTAACTCGATACAAAAAAAAACATTAGTTGGGTAGCAGATCCGCACAGGGTTTATTTGCCAGATAAAGTGATTAGATCTAGGCACCATTTAACATAATACGTGGATCCCAAACATGCTAATGGTGGATTAATTGAGGAAGATCTGACGCGACTACTTCATAGTCTCTTATTCATGAGTTCCCAGTAGGAGACGTTTAATACCTTTGGGACGCTGTTCATATATATACTGTGTGCAGTGAAAGGCAGCTAGTGACTTAAAGATCAGGATTCCAGTTATATCCAAGCGCTGACACATGGCAGCTGAAGTTTAATAAATAAAAAGAGATATTTTATCATCATAATAAGGAGCGAGTGATCTCTTAAAAAGTTAGTGTTGTATCTAATCCTCTTATCATACCGAGTCTATTTCAAATATCTGATCAAAAAAATGAGGCGATTTTTTTGTTCTTTCTTGGGAAGGGACATACGAATCAATAATTGGGCCCCAAAGAATAGACTTCTAACAAACCACTCGCTAGATAATTTCACTGGGGTTGACGCCGCAGATTTTGCATCTCAGTTGTGCAATGGGATGAGTTTCTGACTTTTGGGGCTTTGAAGAAGGGGAACTCGGACTTCCGAGCAATGAGCTGGCAATTGATAATTTCGATTGATTTTGCGTGCCATCATATTTGAATGGAAAAGTGATATATGTTTGCGATGCCGGTGCTTTCAAGGTTAAATTTACCACCAACTATCTGATTCTATTTCATGTATGTTAATGTATATGTCATGCTCCAATTTGAAAATACAATTCACATTACAATCAAGATGGCGGTTTACATGTTTGCCAAAAGAAACCCTTCAACTAGCCTTGAAGTTTCAATTTACCGGTTATGTGCGCCATTTGCCAAACTTCAGACTGGATGTATTATTAATTTGTTGTTTTGCCAAACTCACAATTACAAATTCCGGAACAAACCCTTAAACTGTTCTGAGTGGACACAAAAACACAATGGATGCATGCAAAATTGTTTGAATTCTTTAGAACAGTGATTTGACAGCAGGTACCAGAAGCATTAAGCAGGTAGAGCAGTTTGGCGGAGGTATCTATCCCCAACTAATACTGCGGTATTTGTTCACGTCTGTTTCACGACACTTAAATTCACCCAGACAGCAACTCATTAACATTACACCGACTCCGTCTGGTTGAGGCTGTGGATCGGTAAAACATTTTTTTTTAAAAAAAACCTTCGCTTTCTAGTGGGATTGTTGAAAATTAAAGGAAGGAAAAATAGGACTTGGGTGTCCTGCTCTCAACCCCCGGCCCGCAGCGCACCACCCCCACCCCGCCTTTCATAACCAACACCCCACCACCACCTTCTGTACATCCACGACAGTTAAGTAATCCTTCTGAGACTGTAAGCGGTTACAGTCTCTTCACGGGCCCCCTGACAATTCAACTTCCATTTGAGCCCCAGAAGAGCGCTCTGCCCATTGCCACCTGCTATGCTCCGCTTTTCACATCTAGCCGACGCTTCAGAAACTCATCGTCAGAGGCGGTCATTTATACATATTGCAGGTTGAGCGGAAATCCGCAATTTTTATTGCAATTGTCGCAGTTAACAATACAGCAAAGGGCACATTTAGTAATTTAATTGAGCTCCGGATCTTCAGTTCTAATGGGCAACATATTAACAAAATCTTCCTGCTTCAGCCCTTTATTAGATGTGAACCAACAGGCTGCTTTATTCCTGCCAGGCGCCACGAACGTCAAACTGCTGCCACCTGCAGGCCAAGTTTATATCTTTTCACCGTTTTTCGCTTGACCGAATTAACAATTGCATTGAAAATTCTGAACCGCGAATGCGTTCAGTATATTTATGTCAACCCTCCACCAACTTAACATATTGTTTCCTTTACTTGGGAAGATGACATGTTTTGAAGTCGATTTGTTATTCTGACAAACACGGGATGTAATGGTGACAATATCAAAACAGTGTTGTGCTGGGAATCTGGAAATTCTGAAAATTCTCAGCTGGCCAGGTAGTCTGGAGAGAGGAAGGGAGGTAACACGCCGGGTCACTTTTTTTTTAATCAGCAATGTTTCTCTCCCCACAGAGGCTGTATGTCTTGTTGAATATTTGTAATGCGGTTAGAAATCCCACCACTCCTTGTAAAATGTTGAAAACTATGTGAATTTATTTAGATTAAACTTATGGCAAAAATAAACTGATTAAAATATGAATATAATTATAGGCTCCCAGTAATGTTATAAGCAATATTCACATTTTGAATTTTATTCAGACAATCGAATTAATTTTCGTTAACATTTACGGCATTACTTGGAATTGAATAAGCGTTGATTTATGCTATTGAATCTGCTGTTATAGTGTACATTTAGACTAGAATCCAGCACCCCAAAAGCACTTGATTAATTGTCCTCTAGTTTAAGCGATATTGGGAAGTGTTCTTACACAAGCTTTGGTGATATCGTCTAATTTATACTTCGCAACGCGCTTTGCCAACTCTACAGTTTCCAACTAAATTGGCGTCATCCTTCCCTCCGCTATCGGTCATTAGGTTCCGATATCGATCCAAGAAATGGTAAGATTTTCTTGATTAGACGTTAAAGGAGGACTAGTTTGTTCGGGTCCATTCCAATTACCACGAACACAATAGCAATCTGTATAAGTCTTTTGGGAGAACTTACACTCTTTTGAAGGCGAACAACAATTAGATCATCAAAATATTAGTTAGTTTATAAATTATTCAATCTTTCTCTCGAATCTTCTTGCCTTGTTTCTGCTGAATCCCACCTTCCAAGTATGAATAGCCTGAACAGCACATGCAAAGAGTGGGTGAACAAAGCTCTTTGCAGGCAAGTACATATGATATGGAATGATCAAAGACTAACTGCTGCATTAAACTGTATCTGGATTATTTTAGATTAAGATGATCGACAAATCGCAAATTGCAGTACGTAAAACAACCAAAAAACACCAACAATATTCCCCGTTCCTTTCGAATGTGTATAGAAGTAATATTCTGCTGAACACACCTTTATTAGATATTAAAAATAATAAATTAACACAGAAGCTTTAATATCCATTGTAGTTACAAGGAACAATATTATTTAACCATTAACATAACCTAAGCACAAATATTGGATGTATATCTGTTTAATAAAATAAGCTATTGTATTTTATGATCTGATTTTGGATTCCTCTGTCGAATTGGAACGGGGCTATTTAAGGATAAAATTCTGAAGTGGCCAAACCAGGATGTTTTCATCAGATGGATCGCGGGCGCCACCTGCCGCTTAAACACAACACTGAAAACAATCGGAACTCCTGACAGTGCATCAGCCACATTGATTTCCTCTCAATCCTGAAAGACTGCAGCAAAAAAAAGATGATCATTTTTTTATTTCTTACTCTGATTTAGGATGACATATTAGCACATCATTACGTGAGCAAAATAAAACTATTTTAATGTACATGTTAACTATGAAGTTAAGTTAATTCGCTAGACAGCAGAGAAGGTGAAATCACTAATTACAAAACACTACTTAGTCGATGAGTTGTTACTTCTAAGCTAATTAAGTGATTCAGTTGTACAAATGATGGCTATATTAACAAAGGAAGTCTTCACGCCGTCACCGTTTCAATAATTTTATTTAAAACTTTCAGCCAAGGTATTATGTATTGGACAGAACAGCCATTCTCACACACAATACAGCCCATCACACAGAGTCAATAATTTTTAAAGCTATTCTGGCTCAGAAGAATATATGAGTTTACAAATTTAATTCAAGACGTTATTCTAAAAATCTAACTGGTTTAAGTTATAATCGTGAAAGACAAGAATCAGAATTCTGTCTAATATGTGTCGAAGAATAATAACTCTTCTTAGCACGTTCTGCATTTCCTACGCATACAGGGCTGCAAAATAAAATCACACGTTACGGGATTAATAGGCGCTCATTAATAGATACTCAATAGGAGGTATACGACAACATTTCAGGCAATGGCCAGTTTAAATTCAGTAGAAGAGCCTTACCACTGGAAAGTCATCCTGAAGATGCGTTCATCTTTCTGTAGTGCGCTTCCTTGAGACTGATGTTGTGGCAAAAAGATTCAGAAATTTTTCGTTTACAATCAAAACAAGTTAAAATGATAAACAGTCTTTTAGTATCCATTTTTATGTGCGGGTTGTCTTAAGTTTGAGCCTGCAGAATAAAAGCAAAACTATAATTGAAATAGATCACAAAAGAGTAGAAAGTCTTCCCAGTAGAGTCGCTAACCGTTTTGAAGTCTCCTCTTTCCTGACAATTTACCATAAGAGCAAATACGTTTGTATTTTAAGATTTTGGATTTTCGCTGCGAGCAAACAACGCTTGTTACTTTATTCTGAAATGTCTATTTTATCCCACACTCCAGCATATAACAGCGTTCACCCAGGTTTGTTTATCTCCTGATGCTGTGATTGACAGGTCAGGCTAAGGCAGCACTTACTCACTTCGAGGCCTGGTTTGCAAAGGGAAGGGGGACTTCCTGCTTTCTGTATTGAAAGGTGTCAATCATTATTACCAATAAATATTACACAAAATACCCCTCTGGGCTGTTTCGAGCATTGTATATATTCACTAGTGCTAAATCTGTTTAAAGGCAGCAGCAGGCGTGTCAACAGCACTTCATTTCAATGTGCGAGTTGAAGACATGCCGAGAGGGGAAAAAATACTCGGGAAGCAAACAGATAGAAAACATTACTTAGAAGAATTTGAGGTTGACGATGAGGGTGGCGAAGAGAAGTTAGGTGGAATGGCCTGTGAATTAGGGCTTTGCGTAGACAAACAAGAGGATTATTCACCGGATTTTCAAAAGCACGGGGAATACACAAAACTCCAGTCCAGGGAGATCATTCAACTTCCTGGTTCGCGCTGTCGCTATGAAGGGACATTTTTACACACGCCTTACAGTAATCCAGCAATCCCCGAGAGGAACACTGACTGACAATTTTGATCAGAGATACAGATCGCTCAATTAGACACAGCGAACAAAATTACCCATTAGTACCCAGTTTTATTTTTTTAAAATGCCGTGTATGACAATGTATTTCACAAACTATATGTGATACTAATACTGTTGAGTATGTCTTCATTCATGCAAAATATATACTCACTGGATATTAAAATGACGTTTATAATCACTCCCCCAGAATCCGTTTCTGTTTTTACCTTCCGTTAATCCTGCAGCTAATCCTGAAAGTTTGTTTACTCGAAGACCGTAGCTGAGCGAAAATATTCTATTTAAGCAGTCGTGTTTGAAATAATGTGGCCGCAAGATCCAGTCGTGTTTGTTTAACAGGATCTATTTCTCAGCCAGCATTAATAGTTTTACAGAATGTCTCTCTGCTTTTTGAATTTCTCCTGACTGGCAACAGAAGACGAAATCGTTTTACTAATATTTACAACGATCTGGGATATAATGACTTACAGAAAATATAACTTTCTATCTTGTGTCCATTTAGCTTTCATTGTGCATTCATCAGTTTGGAATTTCAGAAGTCGGTGCTAATGATTGTACCATAAATCAATTTACATTCATGACTTGCTTTACATTGTGGAGCAGTGGGATCGATGAAACACAGATCAACGCACTCGGTGTGTTCAATGGGTGTGTGCATTTGCTATGCGATGCCGGCAAACAGAAATCTTTTAAACCCATGCCAAAGCTGCCTTGCATTTTCGCAATCTAGTTCTTAACTACATTTGACTCTGCTGTAAGCTTAACCCCGTAAGCACACCACAGCCATCACCAAAACCTAACCCCTGCCTCCCGCGTCCACAGACCGCCTGGCCCGACGCGCCCCCTGTTTTAGTTCACGGAGGGAGGGTGTATTAAAACGATCGTTTGACATACAGCATGCTAACATCCCCACTGAGGAAATAACCACCCCCCGTGAAAAGAAAACATTGCAGTTGGATGAAGCGCGCTCCCAATCAATAAAATCAATAGTTTCCGAAACTTACGCGAGCTAAAGAGATAAGGTCACGGATGCTTTGAACCGGTGGCCGCCCAATCCTTAATTAGGGCGCACATCTTACTCACTGCTTACAAGGTCCTGATTGGGAACACAAATGAAATGAAATCTGTTACACGCTCAGCTACAAATAATTTAAGGCGCTCATATGTAACGTCCACTTTGTCAATATTTGATCATCAGTCTTGCATTCTACGGGAAATATTGATTCCAACCACTAAGTGTGGCTGTTTGGACATCAGCTATGCTCCTTTGTACAAACCCTGTTACAGTCGGCTGGTGTTTAACCTCCCTCCATCTCAGCTTGCTCACTGAAAGCGGGCTAATTCAGCACAGCCATTCTCACAGACCCCTACAATAATGGGCGCTGTTCGTTTTCGCGAGTATGATGACCAGTATGATGATCGGTAAGTCAAAATACTACGTACAAGAGAGAGATTCAGAAATCCAAATCGAGTCGGCAGATTTGGCCATTAAATCGTTCCACGACCACCCTTCACCCATCCAACCTCCTCTGGCATAAAAATGGTGCTTCAATTATTCAGTGAATCTGTCCTTTCTCTGTTCAACACAATCACTCTTTTCTTCGCAAGCTTTGCTTTTGTAGTTTAATATTATTTTAAATAAAAGCAATATTTTGAAAATAGTCAGTTGGTCAGGTAGCATGTATAGAGAAAGAAACAGATTTAACCCTTCAGGTCAACAGTCAGGCCTGCTGAGTATTTCTGGCATTTCCTATTTCAATCCAGATGCCCAGCATCTGCAGTATTTTATTTTAGGGTAGATATTTCCGTACAGGACCACTTTTGACTACTTTTGCATAAATTAACAATTAGCCAAATCAGCTTAGCACCAATGGAAATATACTTAAATATTTATTTCACTGGGAATTATGGTACAAAAATTATGGAAGAAGATGTCAGCAAATTTTGAAGACACTTTATGTTACAGGTGAATCTAGTTGCACTATTTTTTAAAGGGTTATCACATATACTCTAAATATAATTTAGCTGAAACTATATTTTCTAAATTGAGTCCACAACAGTTGGAGGAACCACTTTTAATTGATCTCAGAAGGGATTTTGGTTGGTCAAAATTTACAGGATGTACTTGCAGGACAATATCACACCCTACGTTAAATTCAAAGTTCAAAGTAAATTTATTATCAAAGTACATATATGTCATGATATACAAACTTGAGATTCATTTCCTTCCAGGCATACTCCATAAATTCAGACTAGAATAATAACCATAATAGAATCAATGAAAGATCACACCAATTTGAACGTTCAACCAATGTTCAAAAGACAACAAACAGTACAATTACAAAAAGAAAGAAATAATGATAATAAATAAGCATTATACAGTATATAGGAAGAACATGAAATGTACATCCTTGAAAGTGAATCCATGGATTATGAGAACATTACAATGATGGGGCAAGTGAAGTTGAGTGAAGTTATCTCCTTGGTGCAAGATTCTGATGGTTGAGGGGTAATAGTTGTTCCTGAAGCTACCGTACATTCTTCCTGAAGTGGTGAGAAGAGAGTATTCCCTGGGTCGTGGGGGTCTCTGATGATGGGTGCTACTTTCCAGCAGCAATGCTCCGTGTTGATGTGCTCAGTGGTGAGGAGGGCTTTACTCATGATGGACAGGGCTGCATCCACTGCTTTATTGTAGGATTTTCCATTCAAGGGCATTTGTGTTTTCATACCTGGCTCTGATGCAACCAGTCGGTATATTCTCCACTACATATCTATAGAAATTCTGTCAAAGTTTAAGATGTCATGCCAAATCTTCACAAACTCCTAAGGTAGTAGGGGCTGTGCTTTTATTGTAATCACACTTACGTGCTGGGCCCATAACAGGTCCTTCAAAATAATAACATAGAGAAATTTAAAGTTGCTGAGCCTCTCCAGCTCTGATTCTCTGTTGAGGACTGGCTCATGGACCTCTGGTTTCCTCCTCCTGAAGTCAATAATCAGCTGCTTAGTCTTACTGACATTGAGTAAGAGGTTGTTCTTATGGAGCCTCTCAGCCAGATTTTCAATCTCGCTCCTATATGCTGATTCATCACAACCTTTGATTTGGCTTATGCCAGTGATAATAAGACCATAAGATACAGTGCCTATAAAAGTATTCACCACCCCCCTCCCCTGGAGGTTTTCATGTTTTATTGTTTTACATTGAATCACAGTGGATTTTATTTGGCTTTTTGTGACACTGATCAACATAAAACAACCACAGTTTAATACCAAAGTGAAAACAGATCTCTACAAAGTGATCTAAATTAATTACAAATATAAAACACAAAATAATTGATTGATTGTATAAGTATTCACCCCCTTTAATATGACACACCAAATCATCACTGGTGCGGCAAAATGGTTTTAGTAGTCACATAATTAGTTAAATTGATATCACCATGTGCCATCAAGGTTTTTCAATTGATTGAAGTGAAACTACACCTATATCTGGTGAATCAGCATCCTGGCAAAAATAACACCATGAAGACAAAAGAGCACTCCAAGCAAAAAGGTTATTGAAAAGCACAAGTCAGGAGTTAGATACAAGAAAATTTCCAAGTCACTGAATGTCTCTTGGTGTACAGTTAAATCAATCATCAAATAATGGAAAAAATATGGTGCAGCTGTACATCTGCCTAGAGCAGGCCGCCCTCAAAAACTGAATGACCTTGCAAGAAGGGGCTAGTGAGGGAGGCCACCAAGAGACCTATGACAACTCTGGAGGAGTTACATGCTTCAGTGGCTGAGATGGGAGAGACTTCACCTACAACAACTGTTGCCTGGGTGTTGCACCAGTTGCAGGTTTATGGGGGAATGACAAAGAAAATACTCTGTTGAAAAAAACAACTCACATGAAATCTTGGCTAAACTTTGCCAGAAGACGTGTGGGAGACTCTGAAGTCTGCTGGAAGAAGGTTCTATGGTCTGATGAAACCAAAATGGAGCTTTTTGGCCATCAGACTAAGGGCTATGTTTGGCATAAGCCGAGCACTGCACATAATCAAAAACAGACCATCCCTACCATGAAGCATGGTGGTGGCTGCATCATGCTATGGGAATGCTTCACTACAGCAGGCACTGGAAGGCATGCAAAGGTAGAGGGTAAAATGAGTGCAGCCAAAATATAGGGAAATCCTGGAGGATAACCTGATGCAGTCTGCAAGAGAACTGCGACTTTGGAGAAGGTTTGTTTTCCAGCAAGACAATGACCCTAAGCACAAAGCCAAAGTTACACAGGAATGGCTTAAAAACAATAAAGTTAATGTCCTGGAGTGGCCAAGTCTGATTCTCAGACCCCACCTGGAGTACTGTGCTCATTTCTGGTCGCCTCACTACAGAAAGGACTAGGAAATCATAGAAAAGGTGCAGAGGAGATTTACAAGGATGTTGCCTGGATTGGGGAGCATGCCTTAGGAGAATAGGTTGAGTGAACTCAGTCTTTTCTCCTTGGAGTGATGGAGGATGAGAGGTGACCTGATAGAGGTATACAAGATAATTAGAGGCATTGATCACATGGATAGTCAGAGGCTTTTCTCCAGAGCTGAAATGGCTAGCACGAGAGGACATAGTTTTAAGGTGCTAGGAAGAAGGCACAGGGGAATAAGGTCAGGGGTAAGTTTTTTTATGCAGAGAGTGGTGAGTGCGTGGAATAGGCTGCCAGCAGCAGTGGTGGAGGTGGAAACGACAGGGTCTTTTAAGAGTCTCCTGGATAGGTACATGGAGCTTAGAAAAATAGAGGGCTATGGGTAAGCCTAGGTAGTTCTAAGGTAAGGACATCTTCGGCACAGCTTTGTGGGCCAAATGGTCTGTATTGTGCTGTAGGTTTTACGTTTTATTTTTGTAATTAATTTAGATCACTTTGTGGAGATCTGTTTTCACTTTGACATGAAAGAGTCATTTTCTACTGATCAGTGTTAAAAAAAAAGATAAATTAAATCCACTGTGATTCAATGTTCTAAGAATTGAAAACTTCCGGGGATGGGAGCGGGTGAATACTTTTTATAGGTGCTCTATAGGAGCACAATTAGTCCATTTGGCCCATAGAATTTGCTCCACCATTTCAACATGGCTGATCCATTTTTCCTCTCAGCCCCAGTCTGCTGCTTTTCCCCCATATCTCTTCAAGCCCTGACCAATCAAGAATCTAATAAAACCATAATGTCATTAGGAAACTTGAATATGGCATTGGAGCTGTGCTTAGCCACATAGTCATAGTAAGTAGAGCAGGGGGGTAAACACACAGCTTTGTAGTGAACCTGTGCTGATGGAGATTATGGAGGAGGTATTTTTGCCAATGCAAACTGACTGGAATCTGCAAAAGTGAAGAAATCAAGGATCCAATTGCACAAAGAGGTAGCGAGGTCAAGGTCTTGAAGCTTATTGATTAGTTTTGATGGGACGACGACACTGAATTCTGAGCTATAGTTGATAAAATGCATCTTGATGTATGCATCTTTGCTGTCCAGATGTTCCAGGGTTGAGTGAAGAGCCGATGAGGTGGCATCTGCTGTGGACCTGTTGCTCTGGTAGGCAAATTGGAGAGGATCCAAGCTGCTTCTCAAGCACGAGTTAATACGTTACTTCACTAACCTCTAAAAACACTACATCACTGTGGATGTAACTGCTACTGGATGGTAGTCATTGAGGCAGGTTACCACGTTCTTCTTAGGCACAAGTATAACTGAAGACTGCTTGAAGGAAGTGAGTACCTTAGACTGCTGAAGTGAGAGGTTAAAGACCTCAGTCAGTTGATTAGCACAGGTCTTTAGTAGTTGGCCAGATTTCCTCCATGGGCCGGATGCTTTTTGTGGGTTCACCCCCATGAAAGTGAGACTGTCTTTAAATTAATTTAAAGATTCAAAGCACACATAATCAATCAAAGAATGTATAAGTTATATGCCTTGAAATTAGTTTGCTTACAGGCAGCCACAAAGCAAGAAACCTAAACAACCAAATTTTAAAAAGTGAAGACCAAAAACCACAGTGCAAAGAACGAGAGAGAAAAAAAACCACAAATACTGCCAACATTAGGAGCAAGGCAGGAGCATTCGGAAAAAGACTGAGAATCAGATCTGCTCCTGGAGCAGCTGGTGTAGGCCTAAACCTCAGTCCCAGCTCATCACAACAGCAGGGCAAAAGCACAGAGCATCCTCAGCACCATGGAGAAAGGAATGAACATTCACGAGAGAGTGAGCAAATCAGTCTGACCTTTTCCTCTGCTCCTGATACTTGGACCTCCAGACTATCTGTGCTGGTGTTTAAGTTGTCCATGCATCCTTGCATGTTGTCCTTGCTCTAGGACCTGGACACTGGTGCCACGAAACACCGCCCAGCCCAAAGCTCTTCTTGATCTTACCAAATCAGTTCAGCAATTGGAGCAGTCCAGCCTCACACCTGGGTTAGGCAGATGGGCATCAAATTTCTTCCACATTGACGCCTCTCCAGATTACTCACTCCAGTTCTGGTAGCGATATGAATTACGTCTGTGACCCTGTTTCGAGCATAGTGCCCGTCACAATGCCTCAGCACATCACCTCCACCTGCCTGCTCCCTGTCTGCAGTGATAGTTCACCCCGCAACTTGCTTCAGAAAAAATATTATAAGTAATGTTTTTAGTGGAATCTCTTGCCTTTTGATCTACCAGTAAGCTGTCATGTGCCTATGGTAGCAGCTTCTGAAACCGTAACTGGAACTCAACATTTCATAATTGCTAACACTTTTAAACAAGATGCAGATCATAACTGAAGCAGGGAGCATGAGTGAAACAAAATTCCATGAGGAAAATGGCAACATAAATGATGTCCAACTACTGAAAAAGGTCTTAATTAAAATCCCTGAAATATACAATAATTAGAGCTCAACTTTTGCTGCTAGCTTGTACTTTGCAATTGCTCCCATCAGCTACCAAGTAACATCTGTTTAAATAAAGCCTGTTCCCTTTGGGAAGAACTTTGCAGCTTGAAAAATCAAAACTACTGCCTGATGAGTACTGGATGGTTAGTACTTTGGGCAATGCCTCTGTATAAAGCAACACGGAATACTGCCAATCACCTCAAGATTGATGTAGCTTGGTTCATAACAATGAACTATTAATTCATAAGGTCAATCTGCTAAACCCTCACTTTTGGAACAATCGGATTATGATGCTGAAAATAAATCTTCTCAGTGGTCTCAGGATGGGATCCATTGCCTCTCCCCTCATCTTTAACTTGGAAATGATTTTGAATTTCCTTTATTGCACTGTAAAGAAAGAGACATATAGAGATTTGGATGCAGAGTATATAACACATAAACTTCAATTTTAGATTTCCAAAAAAGGCAACATTTGAAGAAAATCAACAGCTGGCCAGTTCTACCACTTAAAATTAATAAAGAACAACTTTTGGAAATAAAGATAAATTTCATTCTAGTCACAAATTGTTGCAGCTCAGAGATTCTCAACTTCTTCTAAGATTCCACTTTTCTTTCAACTAATTTATCGTCTGAACCCTAAAGGCTTAACAGATAACCTATTAATGAGAAAGTTGTAGGTCACTACACATATATTACTAGATCAATACACAAAAGTAAAACTATTGATTATAACTTTTGCTCATTCAGCTAAAGATGCTCTTTCAGTTATTCCCTTGTAAATTTTCATTGCCGTGACAACCAGTAGCCAACTGTGGGCAACCTTTTTTTTTGAATTAGTGAAAATCAAGTAAACTATTATTTAACCCTCTACAAAGCATTTTGCTAGCCCAAAGAATAAAAGGTCAGATAACAAAATAGATTAAAAAAAACAGAATTTCTTATACTTTTCTAATTAAGGTGACAATTATCAAAGATGGTAATTATTTACCATTCTAACACAATTTCAGTTAAATGAATACTTTCTGCTTTTGAACTGCCAGGTTAGAGGATGTACACTCAGTTTTCACTTATTAGGTACTTCCTTTACCTAAGAAAGTGGTCACTGTGTATATGTTCATGGTCTTTTGCTGCTCTAAGGTTCAAAGTGTTGTGCGTTTAGAGAGGCTCTTCTGCGCACCACTATTGCAATGCATGGTTATTGAATTATTGACCCCTTCCTGTCAACTTGAACCAGGCTGACCATTCTTCTCTGACCTCTCTCATTTACAAGGCATATTTTTGCCCACAGATATGCCTCTCACTATATATTTTTTTTGTTTTTCACACCATTCTAGGAGATCAGCAGATTCTGAGATACTCAAAACATCTTGTCAGGCACCAGCAATCATTCCATGGTCAAAATCACTGAGATCACATTTCTTCTACATTCTGATGTTTGGTCTGAACAAAAAATGAACCTCTTGACCTGGTCTGCATGCTTTAATGCATTGAGTTACTGCTACATGTTTGAATAATTAGATATTTACATTAACAAGCAGATGTAGATAACAAGGTGTAGTTAATAAAATAGCCACTGAGTGTACTTGTATTTAGGGAACAGAAATTAAAGCATTTTAGAAAATTGTATCAATGCAATTTCATGTTACTATCTCATTATAAATGACAATAGACAATTTAATTGCAACCAATTTGAGTAGGCATATAAAAAATGATATTAAGATATATGTTCTGCTGAAATCTTCTCAAGCAATGTTTGAGACAGCTGCAGAGTTAATTTGTTCAAATAGCCAAATGTATCATTTTTACTAGCATGTCTCATACACAGTTACATAACACCAGTCAAAAATATGATTTGCTTAAATAAAGACCAGAAATTACCAGGGATCTCATGACACTATGTGTTATTCATCTGCTAAAGCTCATTTATTAGCTGTGTCGGTTTAAGGTCCCAGGTGTAATCCTGTCCTCTGTTGCTGTCTGTGTGGAGTTTGCAATGTTCTCCCTGTGACCTTGTGCATTTCTCCTGCATTCCAAGGACATGCGGGTTGGCAGGTTAATTGGCCCCTTACACGTTACTGAGTAATGGTGTCTGAGTCAAGCTGATGGCAGACATAAGAGATTGCAGATGCTGAAATATGGACCAAAACAAAAACTGCTGGAAGGAACTCAGGGAACATTAGTAGAGGGAAAGTGGAAGTCAATATTTTGGGTTGAGTGTCTTCTTCTGGGCTGACTGATGGGAACATGGGAGAATTAAAAAAAGATTAAGGGAAGATGAAAATAATTTGATACTTGGCTATAAGACTCAGTGGGCTAAAAGGGCTGTGTCTGTGCTGTGGTTCATGGCCCCGTGACACCATGGTCTGTGAAGTATAATTAGTAATTATTATTGAACGATACTTATAAAAGCTTCTTTGGCAAAAAGGTGTTCTTAATGTCAGAATATGGTTAAAGTATATTATAAAGTTGTCTGCTTTCAAAGTTTTGAAACATTGAATCAAAACAGCAATGAAGAAAGTTCATTAGATGAAGAATTCTACATAGAACATAGAACATGACAGCATAGTACAGGCCCTTCAGTCCGTGATCTTGTGCCAATCTTTTAACCTATTCTGAGATTTGCCACTCCCTTCCTATATAGCCCTCCATTTTTCTATCACCATTGTGCCTATCAAAGGGTCTCGTAAATGTCCCTAATGTAGCTGCCTCTATCACCACCCTTTGTCAGCACCTTCCATGCATTCACCATGTTCTGTGTAAAAAAATATTCCTCTGACATCCCTCCTGTATTTTCTTCCTATTATCTTAAAATTACACCCACTCATATTAGCCATTTCTACCCTGGAAAAAAAGTCTCTGCTATCCCTGGATCTGTTCCTCTTATCATCTTTTATTCTTCTATCATCCTCCTTTACTCCAAAAAGAAAAGCCCTAGCTTGCTCATTCTCTCATCATAAAATATTCTTTTAATCCAGTCAGCATCCTGGTAAATCTTCTTTGCAACCACTCTGAAGTTTCCACAGCCAACATAATTATATATATACACAAACATATATATATTATTTTTCTGCCACATTGGTCTTTAAAAAAAAGGTAAAAATCCTTGAATGTGAAATGGGGCAAAATGTTTGACCTTGCTGGAAATAATATAATAACCATAGAACACTACAGTACAGTACAGACCCTTCAGCCCTCCATGTTGTGCCAACCCGTATAATCCTTTAAAAAAGTACTAAACCCACACTACCCCATAACCCTCCATTTTTCTTTCATCCATGTGCTTGTCCAAGAGGCTCTTAAATACCCCTAATGTTTTAGCCTCCACCACCATCCCTGGCAAGTCATTCCAGGCATTCACAACCCTCTGTGTAAAAAATTTACTCCTGATATCTCCCCTAAACTTCCCTCCCTTAATTTTGTACATATGCCCTCTGGTGTTTGCTGTTGGTGCCCTGGGAAACAGGTACTGACTATCCACCCTATCTATGCCTCTCATAACCTTGTAAACCTCTATCAAGTCCCCTCTCATTCTTCTACGCTCCAAAGAGAAAAGTCCCAGCTCTGCTAACCTTGCTTCATATGACTTGTTCTCCAAACCAGGCAACATCCTGGTAAATCTCCTCTGCACCCTCTCCATAGCTTCCACATCCTAAATAAAATGTTAAAAATTTTGTTTGTAGCTCCATTTCGCTGTATGTTTCAATATACATGTAATAATTACATATGAATCTGAATAAGAATAACTCCTTCAGGTTTCAGAGTCAGCAACAACACCTTTCATGGCACTATATATTACAACTTTACAACATGATGAAGGGTCTCGGCCCGGAACATCAACTGTTTACTCTTTTCTATGGATGCTGCCTGGCCTGCTGCATCTTCCTCCAGCATTTTGTGTGTTTTTCTTGGACTGCCAGCATCTTCAGATTTTCTCTTGTTTGTCTTTACAACAACAGTTAATTTTAGAACTTTTATGTGCAAACGGGGGCATGATATGTACAAGAGTTAGTGCTTCTGTATTATTCATTTATTGAATTGTTCTCTCTTTCATTGAAGAATTTATTACTTGCTCTTCCTTGATAGCCTTTCCTCATAACTGAATCACATATTCTTTGTGAATTTAGAAATGATTGATTCTTATCTCATATTCCTTAAAGCAGGGGTGTCAAACTCATTTTAGGTCACGGGCCGAATTGAGCAAAATGCAGCTTCATGCGGGCCGGATCAGTCGGACGCGTGCGAACGCAGCTTTCGTTGCCTCCGTTTTTTCAGCCTGCTCTCATGTGTCTCAGTCTCTGCTATAACTACAAAGTGTTTCACTTTACAAATTCCGTTTCTTATGAAGAAGACTGCCGAGCAAGACTGCCGAATAAACACTAAAAACCCTGAAAACCTGGTACCTGAATAAACTCAGCATTAGCCATATCATACGCCATAGGCGCTTCGATTACTGAGGCCAGCTTTAATAGTAATTAGATATTATCTTGCGGGCCAAAGATAATTCCACCGCGGGCCGGATTTGGCCCGTGGGCCTTGAGTTTGACATATATGCCTTAAAGGGAAACCAATCAGTTGCATGATTACAGTTGTGATACCAAAGATGTCATGCTTGATCCAGCATGGTGGGTAAAATGAATGATGGACAGAGATTTTATATAGGTTTAAAAATAATAGATTATTCACATGATTTTTTTAGAACCACTGAATTGCAGCATCAAATTGGCTTCTGTGATCAGAGTCAAAATGATTCAGTCACTGTTGCCTTGAGGAAAGTGATGAGCAAACACCCAGCATTCTTTGTGCTGCAAGCTTCACCGTTTCTGATGTTGGTTGCTGTCAGTCATCACTTCAAAGGGATCCTTCAATGAATGCTGGCTGAGTAGCCAGTCATGTTCTCACAAGCAACAAGCCAGGTAGGGAAAAGAAATAGCTATTAGCTAATATTCTTGACATTTAAAGGATTACCAAATAAAAAATAGCACTTGCACATGTAAAAGTTAGAGGCAGATATATCACAAGTCCTGATAATACCTAAGACCTTAAGACATAAGACCGTAATTAGGCTACTCAGCTCATTGTGTCTGCTTTACCATTCTATCATGGCTGATTTATTATCCTTCTCAAATCCAGTCTCCTGCCTTGACTGATAAATTTTGATGCCCTAATTAATCAAGTAATTATCATCCTTTGCTTTAAATATACACAATGACTTGGCCTCCACAGCTGTCCATGGCAATGAATCCAAAAATTCACCACCCTCTGGCTACAGAAATTCCTCCTCTTCTCTGATCTAAATGTTTGTCCTTCTATTCTGAGGTTATACCTTCTGGTTCTATTCTCACCTACTATAGGATTCAGCCTCTGCACATCCACTCTATCTATATTTGATAGGTTTCAAAGAGATCGCCCTCTCATTCTTCCAAACTCCTGTGAGTGCAGGTCCAGAGCCATCGAATGCTCCTCGTATATTTACCACTTAATTCCTGGAATCATTCTTATGAACAATTTCTGGATCCTCTCCAATGCCAGCACATCTTTTCCAAGAGAAAGGGCCCAAAACTGCTCACAGTACTCCATGCAGTCAGGTCACTGCCTTATAAGGCCTCAGCATCCCATCCTTGCTTTTATATTCTAGTCCTCTTGAAATGAATTCTAACTTTGCAGTTGCCTTCCTTACCATGGACTTAACCTGCAAATTAACACTTAGGGAATCCTCCACAAGGAATCCCAAATCCTTTTGCACCTCTGATTTTTGAATTTTCTCCCCGTTTAGAAAATAGTCTCCACCTTTATCCCTTCTACCAAATTGCATGATCATGCAGTTCCCTGCACTATATTCCATCTGCCAATTCTTTGCTCATTCTCTCAATCTGTCTAAGTCTTACATGCCCCTCAATCTATTTTTGTATCATCTGCAAACTTGGCCACAATGTCATCAATTCCGTCATCCAGATTGATGGCATATAATGTGAAAATAACAACTCCCTGTGGGAAACCAAAATAGTCCCCTTATATTCCTAATCTTTGCCTCCTGCCAGTCAGCCAATCTTCTATCCATGCTATTATCTTTCCAATAATAATACCACGGCTCTTATCTTGTTTAGCAACCTTATGTGTGGCACCTTATCAAAGGCCTTCTGAAAATCCAAATAAATAACATCCACTGATTCTCCTTTGTCTATCCTGACTGTTATTTCCTCAAAAAATTCCAACAGGTTTGTCAGGCAAACCATGCTGACACTGGTTTACTTTATCGTGTGCCTCAAAAATCCCAAAACCTCATCCTTAATAATAGACTCCAACATCTTCTCAACCACTGAAGTCAGGCCAACTGGCCTATAATTTCTTTTCTTCTATCTCCCTCTCTTCTCGATGAGTGGAGTGACATTTGCAATTTTCCAGTCCTCCAGAACCATTCCAGAATCTGGTGATTCTTGAAACATCATGACTAAAGCCTCCACAATCTCTTCATCCACGTCTTCCAGAACTTTGTGGTGTAGTCCATCTGGTCCAGGTAATTTATCTACATCCAGACATTTCAGGTTCCTAAACACCTTTTCCTTAGTAATAGTAACTTCACCCGCACCTGCCCCTGATGCTCTTGAATTTCTGGCATACTGTCTTCCACAGTGAAGACTGATGCAAAATACTTATTAAGTTTGTCTGTCATTTCTTTGTCTCCTATTATTATCTCTCCAGCCTCAACTTCTAACGGTCCAATATCCACTCTCACTGCTCTTCTACTCTTTATGTATCTAAAAAAAATGATTTCTCTTTCTTCTTTCATAATCCTCTTTCATATCATTGGCTACCTTACCTTCATATTTCATCTTTTCTCTCCTTGTGGCTTTTTAGTTGCCTTCTGTTTTTTTTTAAAGCTATCCAATCCTTTAGTTTCCTGCTAATTTTTGCTATATTATATACCCTCTGTCAGCCATAGTTGCCTCATCTTCTCTATGGATGCTTCTTCATCTTTGGGATGTATCTATCCCGCACCTTTGGAATTGCCTCCAGACATTCTAGCTATTGTATTCAGCTGCTGTCCCTGCAAGTATCCCCTTTCAATCAGCTTTGGCTAGCTCCTCTCTCATACCTCTGTAATTCCCTTTACTCTACTGTAATACTGATACATATGACATTATTTTCTCCCTCTCAAACTGTGGAGTGAATTCTATCAAATCATATCTTTCCTAAGATTTCCTTTACCTTAAGCTCCCTAATCAAATCTAGTTCATTATTCAACATCCAGTATGAGTGTGCTCAACCACAAGTTGCTCCAAAAAGTTATCTTGTAGGCATTCTACAAATTCCTTCTCTTGGATCCAGAACCAATCTGATTTTGCCAATCTACCTGCATATTGAAATCACCAATGAGTGTGATAACATTGGCTGATTACACTCCTTTTCTCTCTCCCATTGTAATTTATATCCCACATCCTGGCTATTGTTCAGTAGCCAGTGTATAGCCTGTCTATAGCTCCAATTTGGGTGTTTTTACCCTTGCGATTTCTTAACTCCACCCACAAGGACTCTACCTCTTCCGATCCAGGATCAGTTGAGGTAGAATCCTTGTGGGGAGAGTTAAGAAATCTATTTTAAGGATTTGATTAAAACCATTTTTAAGGTTTTGTTTTCATTTTACACCAACAGTGACACCCCGGCCCCTCTGCCTACATGCCTGTCCTTTCGATACCAGGTGAATCCTTGGGTGTCATTCACCCAACTATGACGCTCTTTCAGCAAAGACTCAGTGATGCCCACAACATCATATTTGCAAATCTCTAACTCTGCTACAAATTCTCTATAATGTGCACATTTAAATATATTATCTCCAGTCCTGTGTTCATCACCCTTTTCAATTTAACTCTTCCCATGGACAGTAATTTTGCCCTGTTATCTGCCTGTCTGTCATCACAGTCTCACTAAACGCTGTATCCACTTCTGTACCAATTGCTCCATCCTCAGCTCTATAACTTTAGTTCTCATCTCCCTGCCAAATTAGTTTAAACCCTACCCAACACCTGCAAGGTTATTGGTCCACTCAGGTTCAGTGAAACCCATACTTCTTGTACAGGTCATACCATCCTTAAAAGAGATCCCAGTGATCCAGTTATCTGAAACCCTGCCCCCTGCACCAGTTCCTCAGCCACCCATTCATTTGTACTATGGTCCTTTTTCTGCCCTGAATATCACATGTCACTGGGAGCAAACCTTATCCTTCAGCCTAACCCTAACCCTCTATACTCACTATGCAGGACCTCTTTCCATTTTCTACTTATGTCATTGGTGCCAATGTGCACCACAACGTCTGGCTGCTTATCCTCCCTCTTGAGAATCTTCTGCAGCCACTCTGAGACATAGTGAACCCTAGCACACATCATACTGGCTTTTCTTTCTGGGCCACAGAATCTGCTGTCTGCCCCCCCCCCCCCCCCATCACTATCACTCTGCCTGATTTTACACTTCCTTGCTGAGCTTCAGAGCCAATCATAGTGCCATCGGCCTGACTGCTGCTGCTATACCCTGATAGATCATCTCCACCCCCCCCCGCCCCCCAGCAATAATGAAAGGGGTACACAAGGGCTACAGGGGAACCCTGTATTGACTGCTTGCTCTCCTTTCTTCTCCTGGTATTCGCCCATCTCGTATCACCCATCAAGCCTGAAGGGTCTAAACTCAAAATGCTAGCTGCTGTTTCCCACTTCAGATGTTGCCTGACCCACTGAGTTTCTCCAACATTTGTTTATTGCTCCAAGTTCCAGCAACTGCAGTCTTTTGTGGCTCTGTATCATAAAGATATGTTTTAAGAATAAAATACCTTTATACTTTATACTTTACTTTATTGTCACCAAACAATTGATACTAGAGCATACAATCATCACAGTGATGTTTGTTTCTGCGCTTTGCACTCCCTGAAGTACAAATTGAAGTAAATATAATAAAATTTTAAATTATAAAATCATAATTAGAAAATAGAAAAGGGAAAGTGAGGTAGTGCAAGTCAGGTCCGGATATTTGGAAGGTACGGCCCAGATCCGGGTCAGGATCTGTTCAGCAGTCTTATCACAGTTGGAAAGAAGCTGTTCCCAAATCTGGCCGTACGAATCTTCATGCTCCTGAACCTTCTCCCGGAGGAAAGAGGGACAAAAAGTGTGTTGGCTGGGTGGGTCTTGTCCTTGATTGTCCTGGCAGCACTGCTCCGACAGCGTGCGGTGTAAAGTGAGTCCAAAGATGGAAGATTGGTTTGTGTGATGTGCTGGGCTGTGTTCACGATCTTCTGCAGCTTCTGAACTTTGGTATTAAAAGGACAGCTGCAATCTCACTGTTATGAGATGATTGATTGGACCTCTTGTATGCTGAATGCCTGATATCACAGTGTACCTTGAGAAACACACACAAAACACATACAGAATGCTGGAGGAATTCAGCAGGTCAGGTAGCATTCATTGAGAGGAATAAACAATTAACATTTAGGACTGAGGGCTTTCATCAGCACTGTAAAGGGGAAGAAGCCAGAATAAGAAGGTGGGGGGGGGGGGGGGTGGGGTTGGTGTTGGAGACGGAGTACAAGTTAGGGGTTGGTAGGTGAGGCTAGGTAAGTGGGTGGGGGAGGGGTAAGAAGTGAGAAGTTGAGTGTGATGATAAACAGAAAAGGTAAGGGAGCTGAAGAAAATAGAATCTGATAGGAGTGGAGAGTGAACCATGGGAGAAAGGGAAAGAGAAGGGGCGCCAAAGGGGGGTGATTGTGCAACTGAGGAGAGGAGAAGGGGTAATTCGGTTTTTAGAATGTGGAAAGGAAAAATGAGCAAAGGGAGAGAGCGGAGAAATTACCAGAAATTAGAGAAATCAAAGTCCATGCCATCAGATTGGATGCTACCCAGACAGAATACGATGTGTTGTTCCTCCAACCTGAGAGCGGCCTCATCGTAGTAGTGGTGGAGACCTTGTATCAGAATGGGAATGGGGAGTAGAATTAAAATAGTTAATTAAAATCCCGCCTGCTGCGAACAGAGTGAAGCTGTTCAATGAAGAAGTGTGCCAATCTACGTTGGGTCTCAGCGGTGTAGAGGAGACCACAGTGGAGCACCAGATACAGAAACCTCTGGCACCTTATCATCTACCTGCACTGGGCTTTTCCTGGACCAATAACACTGCATCTGTGCATTCTCTTATTGCTTTTCCCTTGGTCCACATCAACGGACATTCATTTTGAAATTATCTATATGCGTGAAATGCAAAACAAAGTTTCTCACTGTATCTTGGCACATATGACAATAATAAATAAGTCACCAATCACTAAAATATATTATATTTGGAAATATTAGGGAGTTAAAATCCACACACACAAATTATTTCTTGAACCATAGGGTTATATATTAATGCACCATTGAAAGCCATGACTAATGCGATAAAAGAATATTTCTAGCATGTTTTATAGAAGGATGAATTTGCAAGTCACTGTAGTTTTTACTAATTTACTGTTTTTTTTTCTTTCTGTGAATATTTCAGAGGAGGCTGCAGAAGAGTGTTACTTGTGGAGGAGTGTTACATTAGTGAAAACTGCTCATGGGTGAAAATGTCAAACTTGTTATTAATTTCTGGATTTGAACATTGTGCACAGTGATTGTTTCAACAATATTTCTACTGGAACTCCTGGACAACAACTTTTTCATCTTAGCCGATTTAGGAAAGGTACCTCCCTACTATTACTTCAGCAATTTCAAATTGGGGAACAAGCTTCTATGGTCTTGAAGATGACAAAATATTGGAAACCAGGAAATAAAACTCTTACTGCTTGCAATATAGCACATATTTTTACCCATCTCAATTTTCCAATATTTTCGTTATATATGCCTTCACCAAAGAATGAAAGGATTGCAAAAAGATTAAACATAAATTCTAACATATCAAAAATGCTAATTATTGAATGATTAAACTTATGTTAATTAAATAGAATCTGTTGTGTTTATATGACACAGGTTCTGACGATAAGATTCCCATGCATGTCAGTTGTTGCTGAGTTCAGGATGTTACTTAGAAAAGAAAAATTGCGTAGGGTATAATAGATGGTTGATACATAACTGTAATTTTTCACCAGCTCGCAAACTGAATTTTCTTCTTCAGGTTTAACTGTTAAAACAAAGGGGCTAATGGAAAAATATGAAAGATGGATTGCAATGTACATTTCTAGATTCTTTTATTTTATAAATAGGTCTATATTATGGCATTGATTCTCAGTATAAATATCCTTAACAAATAAATGCTTAATTCCTTAATGCTCAATTTTACCAAAAAAAGATTAGTCATCCATAATATGTCCTCAAATAATTTTCATACAAATATTTTCTAGTGCAATACCAGTCCCAGTGCATTGGACTTAGCTCCTGACACTCTCAAACATTATTTAAGAAAACTACAAACCAGTGAAAATTTGCAGAAGCTGGAAATCGAAGCAACACGCACAAAATGCTGGAGGAACTCAGTAGGCTAGGCAGCATCTATTGAAAAGAGTACAGTCAATGTTTCGGGCCAAAACCCTTTGGCAGGACTGGTTTTGATATTTGGTATTGATTTGCAATATCATGGGGTTAATTTTTATTGAATTCTATGTTATTATTACATTGTTACTCTCATTAATGAAACTGATTTGGAAGAAAGGTTGAGTTTATCACTTTGCAAAACTTAGGCTTGGAATGTTTAATTCTTAATAATAGACTTTACCAGAATGTTATTATTTAGGAGAGATTTTTCAATATCATGAGCCCATTTGTCATTTCTTTTTCTTTATATTTGTTTGTGTTATTGAATTAATTTTGACTTCCTTACAAACAGCTAGACTGAAAATACTTGTAAGTAGATCGAAAGTATTCTTGTTTTTGCACTGTATAGCATTTACAGTGGGTATTAAGCGATTATTGTTGTGTCCCTTCCCCTATTTAAAGTATGTGATCAGATCTTCTATGAGTAATGAGCTACCTAAGCACATTGATTGTTGCTATTGGACCAGTGTGGTTTGGGGCTCTGTCCTCTGAAGGAAAGCCAGCTTCATGCTAATCATGAGATTGACTCTAATAAATGGCTGGTTCTGCTCCAGATGCTCCTGAAACTGCTGAGGTCCTGCCCAAGGTTCACTGGCTGGTGAAGCTAGCAAATAGCAAACAGCAGTACCTGGACAACAAAGGTTTTGCTTTCTTTATACTTTTGTGTGTATCTTACAGATTTTGGGCTGTTGATCATAAGAATCACCATGAAGTTTCCCTATCACACACCTTTTATTTCAAAATTGCCTGTATTTGTTATTTCAATTCACAATTCAAGTCAGAATAACTTTTGACAAGATTAAGGAAGGCATTTTTGTTTTTCAACAAATCGAACAGGACGTCAATGACAGGAAATTCGAAGAACTTCTAGTGGGACTGGAGAAAATCGCACGGAAGGCATTCAAGGATGTTGTTGAATTTTTTCTTTGCAACTACTGAGCATCAAACTACATGCAACTGGTTGACAAACTACTTCAAGCATACAAAACCATGAAGTGCAACATATCACTAAAGATTCATTTCTCTAATCCCAATTAGACCTCCTTCCTGCAAATCTTGGCGCTGTCAATGACGAGCACGGTGAAAGTTTTCACCAGGACATTGTGGTCATGGAGAAACTGTATCAGGGCAACTGGAATCCATTAATGCTGGCTGATTATTGTTGGATACTTAAGCAAGAAGCCTCAAACACTGAATACAAATGAAAATAATCAACAAAACATTTTTAGCTTTGTTGAACTATTGCAAAGCATCAGGACTGTATTGCAATTAAATGTATTATATTCAATAAAAGTTAATTTCTTGTTTCTCCAAATTCCCACGTGATACAAGTGGGCTGAAATTATATTTGTGCTCTGCTTCAAGTGTTCTATCATAAATAAAACAAAATTCTGAGGAAGCAACTTTTGAAAAAAAATACTAGCAGGTGTAACTTAAGTGGACTAGGTCATTCAATGACAAATCAGAGAGGAAGAAAAGTGACAGAAGTATTGGGCTCAAGATGCTGTCATTTTACTAATAGCAAGTATTTAACCCCCAACTTCTTCTGGGGTCACTAATAGCATTTCTTCATTACCTGTACCAGTTTATACTTCATATTAATAAGATCTCAGTTTGTTTTCGTTGTTGTATCAAGTGGGAATTTCTAATGACAATTGAATTGTGCCATTATCTCTGTCCCAAATCACAAACAAAAGACAAATGTTCCATGGGTTGAAAATGAAAGAATCAAAAACAACAGGGTAATATGGTTATGGTGAGTAGCTTGTGTTTTCAGCTTCAAAGTTTCAACCTTGGGCTTTGAGAAAACTATCTTGGTGATCCCACAACTCCAGCGTAGTCAGGGACATAAGCTCTATGTTGGGGATCAGCTCAACAATATTGTGACTCAGATGCAGGAATGACACCACAGACACATAAGGGTATTCTTTTGATTTTTATAACTATTCTGCCAGTCCCTGGGTCCAGAGCAGCCTGGGATACTCAGAATTAAACCCAAAGGAGCCCATCTCTGAGACCGGCTGGTTTCAATGGACAGAAGGGAAGGATGTGACTCTCTTTGTTTGAGTAATCCAGAGCCCCATTGTCACCAGCAGGAGAGGTCATCTGCCACCACAAGGGCAGGAAGATTTTGTTGTGAGCTGAGTTCTGTAGAGAGTTCAACGTCATGGTGGAGGTCCCTGCCGTGTGAGTAGCAGAGTAATAGAAAGAAAGGCAAATGATGCCTAACCTGCTTGCCTATATTCTAATAATTAAAGACTAGAGGTGAAGACAGCATTAGGGTGAAAGATATCCCCGTATCTATCAGTAGTGCTCCTCCTGTGTCTCAATCACAAGGTCATGAAGTCAGATTTGGACGTATTATCTGTGCAATGCAAAGAGACGGCTGCATTCCTGGTGCTGCCATCTTTCAGATGTGATCTTTAACAAAGCTGCAGGGTTCAAGTCTCCCTTTTGACCGTTTGAAGAGGTTTTGGAGAACACTTCTGACATCCTGATTAACAAATATCCTTCCAGCAAGATCTACTGTATAAAACAAATTATCTGATTGTTGGCACTTTGCAGCCTGCACATTGGCTGCATGGTTTACCTATTTTGCAATAGTAACAATAGTTCAACATTACAGTTCCTGGATCTCCAGAGTCTGCGAATGTGCTGTATAAATGTAAATTCCTTCTGTAATGCATGCTGTGGCTGCTCTGAAATGAATCGGCACAATGCATTAATTTGTGCGTGCACAAAAGCATAGAAAACCTTATTTCTCACAGGATATAAATGTATGCCTTGATATGAGATCTACAGGTTCAGTTAGTAGAGTCCAGCATTGGTTTTCAGAAGGAATGGAATCCAAGCACAAAAATAAATGTTTTTGTGAGATCATTTCAATTAAAAATTATAGGCTGCAGAAATGAATTGTTCCTACCTTCTGAGCACTCACTGCTGTGTCCAATTCTCCTGTGCGTGAAATAAATAATTGGGCACAGAGGTAATGAAAGTACATTGCATACTAATTTAAAGATCATTAAAATTCTTATCTTGTCTAGTGTCTGATGGTAGATGGTTGGTCTTGCACATTCATCCGATCATAATTGCACTAAATTTTGCATTTTGCCTTCAGTTGAATTCTGCAAAACAAATTGCTTTAAGAAGACTTATGAAATGCCAGCAGGTACAAGGGAATCCTAGCATGTCCCATTACAATGCTGGTTAATTTTGTAGTTTCCTTTTATTGGTGATTCCTCCTGTGACAAATGACCAAAAGAAATGACCACTGGACTTATCCCACGTGCAGCTATTAAGCTAATGCTAAAAGAGAATGTGAATAGGAAGTCATGGTTACAGAATTCACGTAAAATCCTAGCTACGGATGTTGGCCATTCGGGCTATCTAACATATCTTACTATTCAAAGTAAATGTTATTATCAAAGTACATGTATGTCACCATATACAACCCTGGGATTAATTTTCCTGCAGGCATACTCTGCAAATCTACAGAATAGTTACCATAACAGGATCAATGAAAGATCAGAAGACAACAAACTGTGCAAATGCAAATATAAATAAATAGCAATAGATAACAAGAGATAACAAGATGAAGAGTCCTTAAAGTGAGATAATTGGTTGTGGGAATGTCTTAAAGAATGGCAAGTCAGTGTAGATATCCACTTTGTTCAAGAGACTGATTGTTGAGGAGTAGTAACTGCTCTTGAAACTAGTGGTTTAAGTCCTGAGGGTCCTGTACCTTCTAACAGATGGCAGCAGCGAGAAAAGAGCATGGCCTGGGTGGTGAGGATCTTTGATGATGGATGCTGCTTTCCTATGACAGTGTTTCAAGTAGATGTGCTCAGTGGCTGGGAGGGCTTTACCCTTGATGTACTGAGCTGAATCCATTATATTTTGTCGCATTTTCCATTCAAAAGTATTGGTGTTTTCCTGCCAGGCCAATTAGGTCTTGTATTAGATATATATTTTCTGTGTATTTAAGGTCATAGAGTCATGGAGCACAGAAACAGGCCCTTAGGCGTACCACATCCATACCACACATCAAGAATCCATAGAGATGTCACATACTCTGCAACCTTTCATGCACTTATCGAATATAATTCTTTTAAAGAGATGCGACAATATTCCGTATATTTCTCTAAGGCATTACTATAATATTACATGCCAGCCATGGTTTTGAGGGGGAGTTTTGTGAAGCTAAAGCATGTAGCTTCAAGTCCAACTCTAAAGAGAAGAATTGACACTGATATGATTCTGAAGTGTTCAGGAGTATTTCACTCTTGAAAATGCCAGCCACTATTCATTTGAGATATGAAACTGAGATTCCTTCAGTTTCCTGGTGAGCAGAAAAGATCCCAGAACAATATTTTAAAGAGGAATAAGTTTTGGTCAATGCTCTGACCAAAACATCTTTCTGAAATGCAGGGAGGCTGTAAATTTGTTATGCAGCTCTTGATATTTAAGGGGTTTTATGCCAATATGTTTCAATATGTAGTCCGAAATGTGCATCCCTACCTGGCTATGTTGTCTAAAGCTAGGTCATCACACTGTACTAACAATAAATAACTAGGACAGTTTCTTAGTCATCAATGGTTTTCTTCTCGCCTTCTTCTGTTGCTAATCAGAAGATTAGCAGATTAGCAGATTGGGGCTGAGAGGGACAATAGGTCAGCCATGATGATATGGCAGAGCAGTCTCTATGGGATAGTTCTGCTCCTATATCTTATGATCTTATTGACACCATCACTTGGTCACAATATCAAACTGAAAGGAAATGCAGAATCAATATTGTTCAAATACTGGGTTGACCATTCAGGACAAATATGAGAAGCAATCTCTTCACTCAGAGGTTGGTAAATCTTTGGAACTCTCTATCCAAGAGGGCTGTGGAAGTTCAGATACTGAGTGTATTCAAGACAACCATTGTGAAGTTTCTAGATATTAAGGGAATAACATGATACATGGTCCATGCCAAAGAGTGGCAGTGAATAAATGGTCAGCATGATCATCTGAATGAGAAAAGCTAACAGAACAAATTGAAAGACCCTTTGTGGATCTACTGAGTTTAAAATGGTCACATGAAAGACACATTCTCTCTTAAAAGTTGATCTTGTAAATGTTCTCATGCTGGTTTCCACTGACAGCTTTAAATACCGATACACTGACAATCACAGCACCATTATCTTCCCCCATTAATCCTGCAATCACTTCATGGTGTATAACCATCCACAAATCTGAATGGTTATAGCCCATGATGTGATTGCCAGTTTCATCACTGGTCTACTCAGCTGTGACAATGGTTGCCCCCTATAATGTAAGTGAGTAGAGCTGAACTAGAAAGCAGAGAATCATTAAATAGATTTTCCTTCCAGATTCTCCAACAGCTCCATTGCCTGTATATGTATTATGTGAGGATTGGATTAGTCTCAACTTGACTCTCCTTCATGAATTCTATAGAATGCTGATCTTCTCTGTATTAACTATCAACCCAGATTCAACGTCATTCACAAGATAGAAACTAACCTTGGATAAAATAATAATTCAAAGATTATTATTAATGAGATTCTTTGTTTCAATTTGGACTCCATCTCTTTAAATTTTCTGACCAGAACCTCATTCCTAATTTAACTTACTGTATGTTGTCAATCCTTCCATGGTCTATCTTCTCCCTGCCATTCTGTGTTCTTCTTGAGTTAGAATGGTAATAAACCTGCCTCAAACCAGGCGTCAGCCCGAAGAACTTTTGTCATGGCTGGGAGAGTGATTGCCAATTTTGTGACTCTAGTTCCACTTCAGTTCTTGAAGCAAAATCTGCTAATGCTAGAACTCTAAAATAAAAACAGAAGACATCTACCCTTCTGTGTGTTCATGGTATTCTCTGTTTCTCTTTCTTTTCATTCCTATCATTTTAATCACTGCCTGTATCACAATGTGACTCTGGGCAGTTTGGTCACCTACCTTGTAGAAGCTGCTCTTGTCCACATAGTCATCAACAATCTCACATCTGTACGAGAAACGCTGCTCCGGCACTACCTGTCCTTGTAAGCTCCAAAATAAAATTGTATCTCTCCTCACCCAGAAAACATATTAAAATGCCTCTAACGACATTACAAGTCTCCCTGCTTAAAACGCTTTTAATAGGCATGTGTGTGTGTGAAGGGTCTTGGCCCGAAACGTTGACTGCTCGTTTCCACGGTTGCTACCCGACCTGCTGAGTTCCTCCAGCTTGTTTGTACGTGTTAATCTTCATTGCTTAGCTTTCATTTATCATAGCTATACTTAAGTAGTGATGTGAAATAAGATCTATAATCTCCTATCCAACACAAAGCATTTAATATTATTTGACTGACACCCCAACCAATAGCCTAAATATTCCCTTCCTCCAGCACTGGTGCACAGTGGCTATTATGTGTACCACGTACAAAATGCACTTGTGTATGTTATTAATGCTTCTTGTGTTTTTTTTAATTGGATCTGGACTAACAATCATTTCATTCTCCTTTACACTTATGTACTGAAGAATGACAGTCTTGAATCTTGAATCTTGAGTTACTCACCGAGGCTAATCTAACAGCGCGAACCTCAGTTCAGCCTCTGTCCTCAAGGAAGGCAAGTGGAGCAGGTGCATACTGCAAATTCCGCTCTGGGTTTTGCAGCATCTGATTTGTAAATTTGTCATCATCGTTTAATTGCTGCTGAATTTAAATCCCAGGACACCATCAACAGCACGATGGGAGTACTTTCACCAGGAGGACAGCAGCAGCTAAGATGAAGTTTATGGAAGGGAAGTTGTAAGAGGCCAGTCAAGGGTAGGTCGGAGTTAACAAACTCTAGGATGAAAGCTCCAGAGCAGGTAGACATAGGCAAATGTTGAGATGTGAAGGCAAGCAAACATTGTGACAGGACACTGGCAAGAAGCTCAGCTCAGATCAGATCAACACTGAGTGCTATGTTGTAACTAAACGGAGAAGAAAATAGTCTGATAAACATGGAGCTTTCCATATTTTACTACTAATAATACCTTATTAGGAGTTTGAAGCATTTTGGCATGTCAACAAATACACTCAAGAACTTCTATAGTTGTACTGTGGAGAGCATTCTGACAGGCTGCATCACTGTCTGGTATGAGGTATGAGGGGTATGAGGGGGGGCTACTGCATAGGACCTAAAGAAGCTGCAGAAGGTTGTAAATCTAGTCAGCTCCATCTTGGGCACTAGCCTACGAAGTATCCAGGATATCTTTAGGGAGCGTTGTCTCAGAAAGGCAGTGTCCATTATTAAGGACCTCCAGCACCCAGGGCATGCCCTTTTCTCACTGTTGTCATCAGGAAGGAGGTACAGAAGCCTGAAGGCACACACTTGGTAATTCTGGAACAGCTTCTTCCCCTCTGCCTTCTGATTCCTGAATGGACATTGAAGCTTTGGACACTACCTCAGTTTTTTTAATAAACAGTATTCCTGCTTTTGAACACTTTTAAATAACCTATTCAATATATGTAATTGATTTACTTGTTTATCTATCATTATATTTAATTTTATTTATTTATTTTTCTCTCTCTCTGCTAGATTATGTATTGCATTGAACTGCTGCTGCTGCTAAGTTGACAAATTTCACGTCACATGCTGGTTATAATAAACCAGATTCTGATTCTGATCCTGATTAATGGAATTTATTCTCACGTAGGAAAAATTCCCTATCCCTGACAATGATAAAAGTACAGAGACATACTTTCTTCAACCATTTTCTATGTTCGGATCCTCCAAATAGTCTTACCTATCTTTGTGATCTCCCTTACCTTAAATTAGGTATGTGCAGTTACAACCTTGTTTTTCATCCCCTCAAAATTTTAATCTATGTATTAATTACTTTCATTATTAATTACTATTCTGCCTACAAGAAAGTGAATATCAGGGTAATATTTGGTGACACATACAATTTGATAATAAATTTGCTTTGTACTTTGAACTATTTTTTGCACAATATCACCACCTGTATCACAATGTGACTCTGGGCAGTTTGGTCACCTATCTTGTAGAAGCTGCTCTTGTCCACACAGTCATCAGCAATCTCACATCTGTACGAGAAGCCCTAACCCTAACCCAACCTTTTTTTGAGACTCCTTGAAAGTTCATTGTTGACATCAGGCATTAGAGACGAAGATTTATTATATATCCTTAATCACCTCTATACTATGCAGCCGTTAAGAGTGAGCCACTTTCACATGTCTAAAGTCATAAAAAAACAGACCCGTTATGGACTGGAAATCCAGATGGATTTTTATCAGAATCCAGTAGTTTTGTGGCTACTGTTTTTGGATTCTTAATTACATGTTAATTTAAACAGTTGAATTTAAATTTGTCAGCCGTTGTGGGTTTGGGCCACTAGACCATTGTGATGTAGTACCATGCTGTAAAAGTGTGGGGCTGCACTATCACCTCTCGAGTCTGGTTCCATAAGAAGATTATTGACAGAACCATACACAAAGCTCTTAACTCCTTGCCAAATTCATTGATCTGAAACTTTAGAAGGCACCTGTAAATTTTATGCACAGCACCCTTCTGCATCTTGCTTCAAGGAAAGATAGACTGCTTCCAGTTAAAAGAAAGAAAGGGTCAGATATACATAGTGTCTTTTGCAACCTCAGAATAATTTAAAAATTGGATTGAACTTGCTGTGGTAGCAACTAATTGTGAATTCACAAGATGCCTTCATAAATATTAGAAGGTGAGAGAGATTATACCTTGTGCTTTAATACTTCAAGCAATATCAATAGAAAGAAAAAGACAACCAGTTATTTCACTTACTTAGTTTTGGCTAAGTATATATTTTAGCCACGACAAAGGTAATTTCTCTTGCCTTCAACAAAGAAGTCACACATTCCTTTTATGTTCACCTGACATTATAGACAATTTAACATCATACCTGAACTTAAGGACCTCTGACTGCACGAAAGTGGTGGTGTTCATGTTGTGATCAAGTTTCAGGAGCAAGTCTTGTTCTCCTAACTGGGAAGGAAGTGTTTCAACTTGAAATGTTGACTGTTTATTCCTCTCCATTGATGGACTGCAAAGTTCTTCCAGCATTTTGTGTGTGTGCTGTGGGGTTCCAGCATCTGCAGAATCTCTTGTGTTTATGTATTCATTCAGTTACTAGAGGGGAATTAGTGGTTCTGTTGAAACAAAGCCCAGGTTGTTATTGTTAGTGTAAATTCCAGCTCTATTTCCCTACACATTAAAATCTGCCTGCTATTTCTGTGAGCAGAACTGCAGAGTTTCAACTCACATCTAATGGAATGAGTCTTGAATGCCTCTTTAACAGCCTCATCAACCCACTGCACCTCATTCATAAGACTATAAGAGATAGGAATAGTATTAGGTCATTCAGCCCAGCATGAGTCATCATGGTGATTCATTTTCCATCTCAATGCCTGTCTCCTGCCTTTTCCCCATAACCTTTGGCACCCTGGCTAATAAAGAAGCTGTTAACCTCTGCCTTAAATACATTAAATGACCTGGCCTCCACAGCTGCTAGTGGCAACAAATTCTACAGATTTACCACTGTTCAGCTGAAGAAATTCCTCACCTCCGTTCTATATGGATGCCTGCTATTCTGAGGTTGTGCCATCTGGTCTTAGACTCCACCACTATAAGGAAACATTCTCTCCACATCCACTCTATCTAGGCCTCTATCCTTGTTTTTATATTCTAGACCTCTTGAAATGAATGCTAACATTGCATTTGCCTTCCTCACCATCAACTCAACCTGCAAGTTAACATTTAGGGAATCCTGTATGGGGTTCCCAAGTCCCTTTGCACCTCAGATTTTTGAATTTTCTGCCAGTTTACAAAATATTCAATGCTTTTATTCATTCTAACAAAATGCATGATCATACAACTCCCAATACCATTCCATCTGACACATTTTTGCACATTCCCCTAATTTGTCTAAATCCCTCTGCAGCCTTTCTGTTTCCTCAACACTACTTGCCTAACTTCATATTGTCTGCAAACTTGGCCTCAGCCATCAATTCCATCTTCTAAATCATTGACATATAACGTAAAAAGAAGCGGTCCCAACACCGACCCCTGTGGAACGCTGTGAGTCACTGGCAGCCAACCAGAAAAGGCTCCCTTTATTCTCACTCTTTGCCTCCTGCCAAACAGCCAATCCTATACCCATGCTAGTGTCTTTCCTGTAATACCACGGGCTCTTATCTTGTTGAGCAGCCTCATGTATGGCGCCTTGTCAAAGGCCTTCAGAAACATCCACCAATTCTCCTTTGTCTATCCTGGTTGTTATTTCCTCAAAGAATTCCAACAGATTTGTCAGGCAAGATTTTCCCTTGAGGAAACCATGCTGACTCTGGCCTATTTTATCATGTGCCTCCAAGTACCCTGAGACCTCATCCTTAATAATTGATTCAAATATCTTCCCAACTACTGAGGTCAAACTAACTGGTCTATAGTTTCCTTTCTTCTGCTCTCTCCCTTCTTGAAGAGTGGAGTGACATTTGCAATTTTCCAGTCTTCCGGAACCATTCCAGCATCTAGCAATTCTAGAAAGATCATTACTCTTCAGCTAACTTTTTCAGAACCCTGGGCTATAGTCCAGGTGACTTACCTACCTTCATGCCTTTCAGCTTCCCAATCACCTTCTCCCTAGTAATCACAACTTCACTCATTTCTGCCCCCAATGCTCTCCAACTTTTGGAGTACTGCTAGTGTCTTCCACAGTGAAGAATGATGCAAAATACTTATGCAGTTCATTCTCCATTTCCTTATACCCCATTAGTACCTCTCCAGCATTCATTTCCAGCAGTCTGATATCTACTCTCACTTCTCTTTTACTCTTTATATAATTGAAAAATACATTTGGTATCTTCTTTAATATTATTGGTTAGCTTAACTTCATATTTAATCTTTTCTCACCATATGGGCTTTAAGTTGCCTTTTGTTGATTTTTAAAAGCTTTCCAAAGCTCTAACTTCCCATGAATTTTTGATCTATTATATGGCCTCTCTTTTGCTTTTATGCTGTTTTTGACTTCCCTTGTCAGCCACGGTTGTGGTATCCTGCCTTTAGAATTCTTCTTCTACTTTGCCATGTATCTATCCTGCATCATATGAATTTCTCCCAGAAACTCCAGCCATTGCTTTTCTGTTGTCCATCCCTTTCCAAATAACTTTGGCCAGTTCTTCTCACATTCCTTTTTAATTCCCTTTACTCCACTGTAATGCTGACACTCCCTCTCAAATTGTATGGTAAATTCTATCATATTATGATCACTCACTCCTAAGTGTTCCTTTACCTTAAGCTCCCTAATCAGATTCGGTTCACAACACCTAATCCAGAACAACCTTTCCCTTAGTGGGCTCAACCACAAGCTGCTCAAAAAATCCATTTTCTCTCTTGGGATCTAGCACCAACCTAGTTTTCCCAATCTACCTACATATCGAAGTTCCACATGATTATCGCATCTTTATTCTTTTTACACATTCTATTTTCTAATTTCTATCCCTTATTGTAATTTGTAGCCCACATACTGGCTACTGTTTGGAGGTCTGCATATAACTCCTATCCTTGCAGTTTCCTAACTCTGCCCACAAGGATTCTACATCTTCCGATCTTATGTCACTGCCTTCTAAGGATTTGATTTCATTTTTTACCAACATAGCTACCCCACCCCCTCTGCCTACCTATCTGTCCTTTTGATAAAATGTGTATCCTTGGATGTTAATCTCCCAACTATGATCTTCTTTCAGCCATGACTCAGTGATGCCCACTGTCACACCTACCAATCTCTATCTGCGCTACAAGATCATCTACCTTATTCCATCCAGTGCATGTATTCATGAATCTATGGATTTGTCCTCCAACCTCCTTCTATTCTTTCACAACCCCGAATGTACCACTATTTATTATGCATTCCATTTCTTCTTTTGCCAATCCCTCCATCCACTAATGGATTATCTCATACTTCTCTGGATTGCACTTCATTTGCTAGTTTATTGCCCCTGATCATTGATATCTTCCTGCTTTCTTCCTCACTATTGCACATCAGCTCCAAGTTCTTAATGATGGCTATTACCTGTACCGCAACCAACCAATCCATCAACACTAAACAGTCTGTCCAGAAGTGAAAGTTGAAGTCTGTCCCTGATTGCTTGCAATAACCAGTGACCTTTTCTCCCGTTAGTAATAATCACTGTTTATACAGAAAAACTCCAATGGGAAAGAGAAAAAAATATTAACCTGGAAGTAAAATAAAAACTCTTGCATGATGCAGTATACCAAAGCTATAGATTAAAAACAACATTAATGTCCTGAAAAGTAAACTTAATCACGCAAGGGCTGATTCTAAAATGTCCTTTACGTGAAATGACCTTACTTTGAAATTTGCAGATGTGGTTTGTATTTTAATTGAGATTCATTGACCTTTTGCTGGTGATATTGTACTATCACTGATAAGGCAGAAATACAATATTAGTAGTGCTATCTGAAGGTAAGCATTACCCTATGACTTCTATTAGTTCCGTTGAGATTGCCTTTTTAGCAATCAATACAGATAGGATGTGGACTCAGGTTGTTAAACTAGATCTGTTAGTGTAAAAAAAAAATCAGCAATAAACGTAGTGCTATTTTGTAGGCTGAACACATGCTATTGACACAGATGCTGCTGGGAGTTTGTTGAACTGGGATAGGTCATGGCACATCTAAGTCTGACCAATCAGTTATTGTCAGACTAATCATTGTGCCGACACATCTTCAAACTACAATGACACCATGTTAGCTCTGCCAAAGTCTATTTATTCTTTTTTGTCTTGTGTTCGTATATTCCTCAGTTACAATCTGTCAAGATTAATCAGCTTGATTGCCAAAATTCATTAAAGATCAGTGAGCATTTTGTCATAAGTATATTCATTGTCATGAAACAATAAAACAAATTACAGATGGTGCATGGTTTAGAAAATATAGCAGACATTTCATATGAAAACAGAATACCGGCATAAGCTGATTTTCCACGTTTTACCTGTCCCTCACGTTAGCTGGTCTCCAGAATTAATTTCACAATTTCTTTGGTTTCATTTCTTTTTTTAATAAAGCACTGCAATTCTGAGGCAGTGGTCATGATCTATCAAATACTGCACCATTTTATAGAAGGAACCTTATGAAACATAAGGCGTTGTAACTCAAGTTGTGTTTAATTTTATTCTTTTTATTTTTAGTCTAGAAAGTGTCATCACTTGCTACACTGGAAACCCTGAGGTCAAGTACAAGTTAATTGGAATTGTAGAGAAGGTTTGCAAATTTACACTTGCTTGTAAATCCGTACTTTTATGTCGGAAAAAAATCAGATAGAATTAGAAATGTTTTTATTTGGTGTTTTAAAGATTGATATCTGACGTGTGAAAAGAATTATTTTAGTATTATACAACTACTCCATGTTCAATTGCTGTCAGATAAAACAATTTTTCTTTGTATTTTTGTTAGTTTTTAATTAGTTAGCCATAAATTTTAATGCTAGTGTCTTATTATGTAGTTTAGAGTTTGTCAACATTAAGTGCGTGGAACTTGTGTATTACAGATTGCAACAGATGTGGGTACACGGCTTGTTCTTGATACACCAGCACTTATGGAAACCTACTCATTTCTTTATCCTGCAACAATAGTATGTATAAAATTTCCCTGTGGTCATTAGCAACATAATTATTTAAATCATTCAAAAATATTAATGCCTCTGCATGATCTTGCAAGCAAACAAGATACAGTTGCTTAATTACTGAATTAATAATCCCGAGAGAGGATCTAAATCCAGAACCCCAAGTTCAAACCCAACCCGCCATAGCAGTTGGGAATTTTAATTTGGTTAATCATTGAGAATTTGGCTGAACAACAATTGGCCTCAGTCGTGATAATTACAGTGGTTACTTGAAAACGAATGGACAGAGCAGAGACCGAGTACGGGAACTGGCGCTGTGTGATGTGCTCCCGAATAACTGAATTCCAAGTCGAGAAAAAAGGTGTGTGATCCTTTATTATAAAAGCAGCAAAGATGAATAATCTTATAGCTATATTAGATATTAAATAAACTAAACTAACAATGTAACAGAATAAGAGTAATTAGCATTCAAATTAACATAAATAAGTGGTCAACAAAAAGAAATAATTTCCCCCCCGTTTCCCCCACCGGCTCACGCCCTCTTATTTAATCAAACTGACCAGGACAAAGCAATAATACGTAACTATACTCATTTGCTTCTACCATGCCCCAATCTAGGTGACAAATTACCAAAATCCGTAATAAATGCAGAGAGAAAATAGATACATGGCTCTTACAATAATCATAAAGCCTAGTAGATTTTTGTTTCAAGATTCTATCTGTTTTATTAATAACCTTAAAGAGAGAGAAGAGGCTATCTTCAACTCCTCCAGTCAATGTGAAACTCCATATCTACACTATGTTGTTGACTGAAGCCACCCAGATAAAGGATCTGTTTCTGCATCTGTCTTCATGTCAATTGTTTGACATGGTGTTACCAATGAAATACTTTCAATAATTCAGAACATAGTGCAAATACAGAGCAGGGAGATGAGAGGGCATACAGAAGCGAGAAATGCCAACTACTGGAGTGGCATCGCAGCAATAACCTGGCACTCAATGTCAATAAGATGAAAGAGCTGATTGTGGACTTCAGGAAGGGTAAACAAAAGAACACGTACCAATCCTCATAAAGGGATCAGAAGTGGAGAGAGTGAGCAGTTTCAAGTACCTGTCGTGTCAAGATCTCTGAGGACTAAACCTGGTCCAACATATCGATACAGTTACAAAGAAGGCAAGACAGTGACTTTATACTTCATTAGGAAATTGAAGAGATTTGGCATCTCAACAAATACACTCAAAAACTTATATAGATGTACCATGGAGAGCATTCTGACAGGGTGCATCACTGCCTGGTATGAGGGTGGGGTGGGTGGGTGGGCGGGCTAGTGCACTCGACCAAAAGAAGCTGCAGAGGGTTGTAAGTTTAGTTGGCTCCATATTGTGTACTAGCCCTCAAAGTACCCAGGAAATCTTCAAGGAGTAGTGTCTCAGACAGGCACTGTCCATTATTAAGGACCTCCAGCACCCAGGACATCAAGTCAAGTCAAGTCAAGTCACTTTTATTGTCATTTCGACCATAACTGCTGGTACAGTATGTAGTAAAAATGAGACAACGTTTTTCAGGACCATGGTGTTACATGACACAGTACAAAAACTAGACTGAACTACGTAAAAAAAAAAGCAACACGGAGAAAACTACACTAGACTACAGACCTACACAGGACTGCATAAAGTGCACAAAACAGTGCAGGCATTACAATAAATAATAAACAGGACAAAAGGGCAAGGTGTTAGTCCAGGCTTCGGGTATTGAGGAGTCTGATAGCCTGGGGGAAGAAACTGTTACATAGTCTGGTTGTGAGAGCCCGAATGCTTCGCAGCCTTTTCCCAGATGGCAGGAGGGAGAAGAGATTGTATGAGGGGTGCGTGGGGTCCTTCATAATGCTGTTTCCTTTGCAGCTGCAGCGTGTAGTGTAAATGTCTGTGATGGCGGGAAGAGAGACCCCGATGAACTTCTCAGCTGACCTCACTATCCGCTGCAGGGTATACCTTTTTCTCACTGCCACCATCAGGTAGGAGGTACAGAAGCCTGAAGACTCACACTCAGCAATTCAGGAACAGCTTCTTCCCCTCTGCCGTCCGATTCCTAAATGGACATTGAACCCGCGAACACTACCTCGCTTTTTAAAATATATATTATTTCTGTTTTTTCTGCACGAATTTTAATCTATTCAATATATGCATACTGTAATTGATTTACTTACCTATTTATTATTACTATTATTATTATTATATTTTTCCTCTTCTTTTATATTATGTTTTGCATTGAACTGCTGCTGCTAAGTTAACAAATTTCACGACACATGCTGGTGATAATAAATCTGATTCTGATTCTGATTACTGAGGCACATATGCTTAGAAGGAGACATTAATGATGAGAAGTTGAGGAACTCCCATTGGAAATGACTAAATTTAGAGCTGTAACATGTTTTATACAAACACAAAAGCAGGGTGGGTTGGACGGAGAACAGTATGAAAGGGAAACATTGATAGGGTGGAAATGAAGTGAGTAAAAGAGTGTTTGACAAAATGGAATTGTAATGTAACAAGTAAAGGAACAGAAACTGCAACCAGGGAATGTAATACAGGCAATGGTAAGTCATTACCAATAGATGTTGTTTCGAGAGGAAATCAAATTCAAAGCTGTGGAATTTTGAAAGTTGTCAGATCTACAAATGGAATATTACTTCTGAGCTTTGTTATTATAGGAAAAGAGACCGTAAACAGAGGTCAGAGTAAGACAGCTCTCATACTATTTATAAAAATTGCAGAACTGGAAATCTAGCGTCAGCTTGCAGAATAAATGGAGGTGTCACACAAATCAAACACTTATTCTGTAATTAGTTGCTCTTGTGTAAAGGAAAATTGCATTGTCAGCAGTAAATTCAATGCTGATTTGAACGCCCTGCGAGAAGCTTACTCTTTCTCACGGGCGCCATGGGAGCGTAGCGGTTAGCGCAACGCTATTGCAGCTCAGGGTGCTCCGGAGTTTGGAGATCAAATCCGGTGCTGTCTGTAAAGTGTTTGCACATTCTCTCCGGGACCACGGGGGTTCTCTTCGGGTGTTCAGGTTTCCTCCCACAGTCTAAAGAACCCACAGTTAGTCGGTTAATTGGTCATTGTAAGTAGCAGAACAGACTCAATGAGCCAAATGGCCTTATTCTGCTCCTATATCTTATGGTCTTATAGACTATTTTCTAAACAGGAAGAAAAGTAAGAAATCTGAGGTGCAAAGAGACTTGGGAGTCCTCATGCACGATTCCCTAAAGGTTAACTTGCAGGTTGAGCTGGTGGTAAGGAAGGTAAATGCAGTGATAACATTCATTTCAAATCTACTCCTGTTGACTGTAGTCTTTTCTATTGATGCTGCCTGGCCTGCTGAGTGTGTTCATATAAAAACAAGTATGTAATGTTGAGACTTTATTAGGCACTGGTAAAGACTCACTTGGAGTATTATGAGGCCTTAACTGGCTGCTGTAATTATCATGGGTGTAATTAAATGAAAGAAAGAATTAAAACTCCTTATCTAAGAACAGATGTGCTGGCCTTGTAGATGGTCCAGAGGAGGTTCATGAGAATGATTCTGGAATCAAAAGGTTAATGTATGAGGAGGTTTGATGACTCTCGGGCTATACTCACTGGAATTTAGAAGAATGACAGGTATCTCATTGAACCCTGTCCAATGTTCAAAGGTCTAGATAAAGTAGATGTGGAGAGCATGTTTCCAAAAGTGAGGGAGTCTAGGACCAGAGGACACAACCTCAGAATAGAGGGATGTCCATTTAGATAGGAGATTAGGAGAAATTCAACCAAAGGGTGGTGAATCTGTAGAATTCATTTCCACAGGTGCCTGTGGAGACCAGAACACTGAGAATATTTAAGGCTGATGTTGATAGATTTGTGATTAGTCAGGAGAGAAGGCAGGAGAATGGGGTTAGGAAGTGAATGGGTTGGCCATGGTGAGTTGGTGGAGCAGACTTGATAGGCCGAATGACTTAATTCTGCTCCTATGTCTTATGGTCTTATGGTCCTGTGATTAGGCTAGTGTTAAATAGGTGGGTTGCTGGGCTGTGCGGCTCTTTGGGCCTGAAAGGCCTGTCCTGTGCTGAATCACTAAATAAAAAATAAAAATCTGTTTGGGGCCCTGGATGTAAGGAAGAGAGGCGATGCACCTTGGCAAGATAGCAAGCAGTTAGCATTATGCCAGCACCAGCGATCCGGGTTCAATTCATGCTGCTGTCATTAAGGAGTTTGTACGTCCTCCCCACTACTGCATGGGTTTCCTCTCAGTGCTCCAGTGCCCTTCCTAATTCCAAAGAAATATGGGTTAGCATGTCAATTGGTCGCATTGGTGTAACTGGGCAGTGCGGTTGTGTTGAGCCAGAAGGGCTTGTTATCGTACTTTATCTCTAAATAAATATTTAAAATACCTACAAGGAGCTGGATTGTGCCTTGAAGGTTGCTTAGGTGCCTTCTTTCTGCAATGCAGCTCCCGGTATTCTGGCAGTCCTGCTGCTGTGGGCACTCTGCGAGATAAATAGTTCACAAGCAGCAACCAGGCCACAGACAACAACAAAGTCCCTTCCCATGGATCACCTGGAGGGACTTCTGATAAGTCATACAGTCAGGGGCTTATTTCCCTGCTTCTAAGCATCTTTAACGATGACAAGCAAAACCACTAAAACCTGTTTTAGCAATTATCGAAAAATATAACATTTTGAAATTTAGACCCACAATCATCCATGAAAGTACATTTAAACATCAATATGAATTACCGTTCACTCACTAGTTTAGTGAAGGCAAGCATTCCCACCCATGTGTGTCAGGCCTGGCTAGATACATAACAGCAGATAATGGAAGGATAAGGAGCCAGATATGAAAAGCATCCATTTCCTCTGCTCAGCATATTATTAAACAATCCTAGAGGAAGTGGGGCTGGAGGTCAGGATCAGCAATTGACCTCCATTGCTTTCCATATTGATGCATTGCAGTGTGTTGTGCAGAAATCAAATTATAGCTGGCTTCTGGCTCTTTTTGGAAATAATAGGCCAAAAATCAATATGATCAATGGAAGTTTTATAGTCGTTCTACTTACCCACTATACCTTACATTGGTTCAATTACAATAATATCTCTATTTTAATATTTCAAATCAGGGAATCTGTCTTGGTCTCCTTATGCTCGCTCCTTTTAGGAGACATCATTAAGGAGCAGAAAACTGATTTCCACAGTTATGCTAATGACACCTGAGCCTGATGATGATAACGCCCTATCTTCTCTGGCTTCTAGTCTCTCTCTTTACTGCCCATTGTGCGGCTGGTGCTTAGGGCAGTCTTCCATCTCTGGCTGTGATCAGGGCTCCCGTCGTTGTGTCAGTAGCTCTCTGACTTCTGATATGGCTGCAATAAACAAATGGATGAGCAACAATTTCCTAAAACTAAATGAAGATAAAACTGAAATACCTCTGGTTGGTCCCAAAACCTTTAGAGATAGACTTCTTGATAAACTTGGGAACTTGGCTCCCCTTGCAAAATCAGAAGTAATAAGGCTGGGTGTTACCCTTGATTCAGATTTGAATATTAATTCCTACATAAAGAAAGTGAGCATTTTTGCACTTAGGAAATATTGCAAAGACAATGATGCTGAAAAAAATCAGTTAATGCCTTTATATTGCATAGATCAGGTTACTGCAATGCACTTTTTATTGGCCTTCCAAAGCAATCTGTTGACAAACTTCAAATCATTCAGCAAGCCACTGCTAGACTTTTCACTAAAACCGGGTCGAGAGAGTATATCTGTCCCATTCTAGCTACTCTGCATTGGCTTCCTGTATATTTTAGAACTGATTTTAAAGTTCTTACTTTCTTATAAAACTCTCAGTGTTCTGGGACCAGAGTATATCACAGAATCACTTTTGTCTTATAATCCTGCTCGAGCTATCAGCTCTTCTTCCACCTGTGTCTTAAATTTAAACATTCTCCCTCAGAAGATAATTGGCAGGTCAGCTTTCATAAACTACCCTCCTAAACTGTGGAATTCAGCATGAAAATCTATAAGGGATGCAGACTCGGGTGACACATTTAAATTACAGTTTATTTAACTTTTCTTTTAATGAACATCATTTTATTGCTTAAGCTGCCAAAGCAAAGCTGGAAGCAGAAAATATTAAAAGCAAGTAACAGTCATTTGGGGTAAAAAGAAGCAACAAGCACAAAGTGCTGGAGAAACTCAGCAATTCAAGCAGCATCTATGGAGGGAAAGGAACAGTCGATATTTTGGGCCAAGACACTTCATCAAAGATAAAAAGTAGATAGAGTTTCAGCCTGAATTGTTCATTAAATAGGTAATTGAAATAAAGACTGATACTGTAATCATAGGAACATAGAATCGTAAAACACATTATAGACTAGAGGGCCTTTCTAGTCTAAATCATTCATGCTGATCATGAGGCATACTTAAACAATTCCTTCTCCAAGAATTAGATAAACATTATAATCATGTCTGTCTCCAGCACCTCCGCTGGCAGATTGTTCCTGATAACCACCATCTTCTATTTAGAAAATGTCATGTTTAGATCTCCTAAAAATATAAGAATAATATGACGGAAAGAAACAAAATAGTAATGGAATGAAAGATTGAGAATACCTGTAGATGTTTATCTTTCTTCTTCCCCAAGAACAGATAACTTCCCTTCATTTCTTGAAATAATGGTTGGCTTTACTGGCTGGGTAGGTGAGCTGAGGAATACAATTCAGGAAAGTGCAACTAAGTGGAGATAAGTGTGAAGTGTACATTCATAAATGATATATTAAAGTAAGACTTTTGCATTGAGCAGAAGCACCTGGGTATTGTAGAGTAGAGGAACCTTGGAGTATGGTGCATTTTTCCCTTAAAATGGACTCATGGCTCGACAGGGAATTGAAGAAGGCTTCTGGTGTGCTGACCTTCATCAGTCATTGAATATAGAATTTGAGGGGTTATGTTGTAATTGTATTAAATGTTGGTGAGGCCACACTTGGAGTACTGGGTTTAGGTTTGGTCATCTTGCTGGAGGAGAGATATGATTAAATTGGAATGTGAGGGGAAAAAAAGATACAAGGATGTTGCCAGGACTCAAAGGACTGAGTTATAGGGAAAGGTTAGGCAGGTTGCACCTTTGCACCAGAGCGTGTAGGACACTGAGAGGTATGCAAAATCATGAGGGGCTTCGCTAGGATGAGCAACCTTTTTTCCAAGTTTGGGGAAGCAAAAACTAGAGAATATGGTTTTAAGATTTGAGGAGAATGGTTTAATTAGAACCCAAGGGGCAGCATTTTTCAACAGCAGGTGGTAGATGCGTGGAAGCAGCTGCCAAGGAAGTAGCTAAGGCAGGTACTGTACATTAGATACATTTCAGAAGTGTGTGGATAGTTACAGTAGATGTATCAGCCAAGTGCTGGGAAATGGGATTAGCTTGAATATGCATCCTGGTCAGCATAGACACATATGGGTTGAAGGGCCTTTTACTCTGCTGCACAACTCCATGACACTACAGCTGAGTTTTTGATCACTCTACACTTCCTTCAGTCTTTTGATCCACCAGCCGTAAATGATTGCTCAACTCTTTTGCCTACAGCAATATTAGATTGAAATGAGTTTTGGCTGCTGAACTGACATTGTACGGGCTGGCGATTACATTGCAGGTGAGACAACATAAGGGCATAATATTGTCGCCGCAGAGCCTCTGTGATGCCAGCAGAGATGCAGCCGTCCTTCAGTTTAGCCATCAGATTGTATCAGATCAAACCGTAATTCTAAGAGTGTGATAGTGGCCGGTTCAATATCGTGAAACAAGATAGAAAATCGGAAGCTAATTATTCATCTTTCCCGATTTACCTTATTGCTTTTAAAATCAACACAGTTATAGCATTAGTGAGTTGTACAGCAATCAGAGATCTGAAGCCACTGTTATTACACAGTCAAAATTATTTGCTATATTTTATTGTGAAGTAGCCTTGAGTGGTGCAGGGTAGACAGAAAGTGCAGATGCACTACTTTTTATGGTTAGCACTGTTGGGACTGATCATCCCCCACAGGAATGGATAAATGAACATCAGTAAAATACGAGACTTTACTTCTTTGCATTTTAAGGTTTTGACAATGCAATTAACGTACATCGAAGGTCTTGCTATTTTTTTCTACACAGTGGGCATGCTATTAATTAGCTTAAAGTAAAGGAAAATTTTCATACCATCACCGATAATAGATCCTTGTATTTATTGGAACAATATGGCAGATCCATACACTGGGGAAGGAGAGAAAATAAATTAACCCAAACAGTGTTGATTAAGCAAATGAATATCCAGCCAATTCAGAACAAATGACTAACAGTTCTTCTTCAGTAAGGAAACTATGGTTTATCTCCTAAAAGTCACATGTAAGATTTCCCCAGAATTTCTGTTTTACAGACCTGATCCAGACTTAAATGTGTCCTATTTTTATAGCAACCGATAAAAGTAGCTGTTACTAAAATGTTAGCATTATATTGTAAAAATATTATTTGAAAGGTGGTTCTGCACTTTCCTATAAACCTCAATCGATGCAGATTCTGACAGCAATTCAGCAATCACATTTCAGAATGAATTTAAATGCCTCATTATAAAATAAATGATCTGCAGCCTTGGATGTGAAGTTCTGAATTAATTCCTTTAAAATATGTGTTTCAGACTGTTGAGCTGGTGCATTCACATTCATGTAGAGAGGCTGACGGACATAATGATAGGAGGGTGAAATAAATCTTCCTTCTTCTGAATGGTAGACCATTAAGTCAATAGCGATATGCGCCGTAAGTACTGAAGGAGAGGCTTCGCTCCATGTGAATTTGTACTGGTCACAAATAATTTGAAGGGACAGAATCGCACATTTTATTTCATTTCAAAATTAAGTCAGTTTGCTTGCAATCTGAATAATAAAGTGTGGATGCTGCATACATTAGGAACCAAAACAAAATGGAGATAGTGGTTTAAATTCGTTGAAGGCAATGTACAACAGGGAACTTGCAAATAAAAACTGAAAAATGCTGGAGATACTCTGTAGATTTGGCAACTTCTGCGAGACTGTCAGACTGACGACCATTCATGAACCCTCTCACTTCGAGATGTATGTATGGATTCAGCATGTCATCTAAAACTTTCACAAACTTCTTAGATGCACAGTGGAGAAAGAATGTCTTGACTGGTTCTATCGTGGCCTAGTAAGGAAACACCAATGCCCAAGAACTGAAATGCTGACGTAAAATGATGAACACAGCTCAGTCCATCACAGGAAAAGCCCTCTCCTCCGCTGAGCACATTCACAGAGTGTTGCCACAAGAAAGCAGCATCAAACCTCAAGGGCCCCCACTGTGCTCTCTTCCAGCTAATAATATTGGGAAGGAGGTAGAGAAGCCTTAGGTCCCACACCTCCAAGTTCAGGAACAGTTATTACCCTTCAACCATCAGACTCCTGACCAGGGTGGATAACTTCACTCACCACAACACTAAGCTGATCATTGAATACAACCTACGGATTCAGTTTCAAGGACTATACAACTCATATTGTCAGCACTTATTTATTAATCTATCTCTTTATCTATCAATCTATTTATTTATTTATTGCTTGCTTGTTTGTTTGTTCACAGTTTGTCTTATTTTGCACATTGGTTGCTTGTCAGTCTTTGTATGTAGTTTTTCATTTATTCTATTGTATAGAGGCAGTGCGTAAAAAGAGCTACCGCCAGTCAGGTCTGCGTTCAAGATTTAAAAAGCAGAGCTTCGCGGCAGTTTTCTCTGAGTAGGACAATCAAAGTCAGGGCTGCGTAAAAAAAGCGACCTTTTAATCAATATGGCGATCAAGATTTTTAAAGGCAGAGTTTTGTGGCTGTTTCCCTGAGTTGAGGAGCAACCAATCAGCAAGAGAGCTACTTTTCAGTCAGGTCCCCGTTCAAGATTTAAAAAGCAGGGCTTTGTGGCAGCTTTCTTTGAGGTGGACAATCAAAGCCAGAACTGTTTAAAAAATAACCCTACCTTTTAATCAGGACGGCGATAGAGATTTCACAGGCAGAATTTTGCGACAGTTTCTCTGTGTTGAAGAGTAACCAATCAGCAAGATGGTTACTAGAAATAGAAAGGGGGAATGCAAGTAACGCAGGTGGAAGTGGAGCGGCCATTCTTTTGTCTGTGTCATTCTTTAGAGTGGCTTTGGCTCATCAGGCAGGCAAAATCAGGCTTGGGTGAGATAAAGTATCTCATAAGTTACTCTCTTTCTATCTGTTCCTTCCTCATTTGTTAGTGTTTAGTAGTTTAGTGAGAATGGCTCCAGGGGCAGTCTTTTGTACTGTGTGTGGGATGTGGGAAGTCTGGGTGATCTCCAGAAACATATCTGCACTAGGAGCACCCAGTTGCAGCTCCTGGGAGAACATATTAAGGAGCTGGAATTGTAGCCCGATGGCTTTCGATTCATGCGGGAGAATGAGAAAGTGATGGAGAGGAGCTATAGGGAGGTAGTCACCCCTGGGTTGCAGGAGACGGGTAACTGGGTAATTGTTTGGAGGAGGAGGGGAAATGCACAGCCATTGCTGAGTATGCCTGTGGCCATTCCCCTCAATAATAATTAAACAACTTTAGATACTATTGAAGGGATGACCTACTGAGGGGAGACACAATGAGTGGGTCTCTGGCACTGAGTCTTGTGCTGTGGCTCAGAAGAGCAGAGAGGTGAAGAGGACTGGAGTGTTCATAGGAGATTCCATAGTCAGAGGAGGCTCTGTGGACACAGTAGACACATGAGTGGTATGTTGCCTCCCTGGTGCCAGGATCAACTATTTCTCAGATTGGGTCCATTGCATTCTCAAGGGCAAGGGTGAGCAGCAAGCTACCTTGGTACATATTGGCACAAATGATGTAGGTAGACAAGGTGAGGAGCTCCTGAAGAGAGATTTTAGGGAGCTAGGTAGAAAGTTGAGAAAACAGGACCTACAGGGTAGTAAGCTCTGATTGCTGCCTGTGCCATGTGCTAGCGAGGGTAAGGATAGGATGAGTTGGTAGGTGAATATTTGGCTGAGCTGCAAGAGGCAAGGGTTAAGATTTATGGATCATTGAGATCCCCTCTGGGGATCGTATGACCTGTACAATAAGAAAGGGTTACATCTGAACCAGAAGGGGTCTAATATCCTTGCAGGCAGTTTAGCTAGAGTTGTTTAGGTGTTTTTCAATTAATTTGACAGAGGGATGGGAACCAGAGTGATAGCGCTGAGGATAAGGTAGTTGGTTTACAAACAGAGGCAATGTGTAGTGAGACTCCTAGCAAGGAGAGGCTGATGAGTGGGCAAAGTCACAGTCAACAGGATGAGTTGCAATGTAAAAGACGGACAAAATCAAAAAAGGTGAATACAGGACTGAAGCTGTTATATTTGAAAGTGCACAATATACGGAATAAGGGAGTTGAACTTGCCACGCAGTTGCAGATTGGCAGGTATAATGTTGTAGGCATCATTGAATCATGGCTGAAGGAAGATTATAGCTGGGAGCTTAATGTCGAAGGATACACATTGTATCAAAAGGACAGGCCGAAAGGCAGAGGTTGCTCTGTTGGTAAAAAATTAACTCAAATCATTAGAAAGGTGACATAGGGTCAGAAGGTTGAATCATTGTGGATACAGCTAATGACCTGTAAGGGTAAAAAGACCCTGATGGGAATTATATACAGACACCCAAACAGTAGAAAGGATCTGGTCTACAAATTATAACAGGAGAGAGAAAACGCATGCTTACAAGGCAATGTTGCAGTAATCATGGGGGATTTCAATATGCAGCTAGATTGGAAAAATTAGGTTGGTGCTGAGTCCCAAGACGGCAGAATTTCTAGAGTACCTATCAGATGGCTTTTTGGAGCATCTCGAAGATGTGCCTACAAGGGGATCAGCTATTCTGGATTGAGTGTTGTGCAATGAACCAGAATTGATTAGAGAGCTTCAGGTAAAAGGACCCTTTGGGGCAAGTGATCATAATATTATTGAATTCACCCTGAAAATTAAGAAGAAGTTGAAGTCAGATGTATCAGTATTAGAGTGGAGTAAAGAGAACTAGAGAGGCATGAGCAAACACAAGGAAATCTGCAGGTGCTGGAAATTCAAACGACACACACACAAAATGCTGGTGGAACACAGCAGACCAGACAGCATCTATAGGGAGAAGCACTGTCGACGTTTCAGGCCGAGACCCTTCATCAGGACATGAGGCATGTACAGAGGCCTGAGAGAGGATTTGGCCAGAATTGACTGGAAAAGAACACTGACAGGGATGATGGCAGAGCAGCAATGGCTGGAATTTCTGGAAGCAATTGGGAAGGCACAAAATACATGCATCCTGAAGAGGAAGAAGTATTCTAAAGGCAAGATGACAGAATTGTGGCTAACAAGAGATATCAAAGTCAACATAAAAGCCAAAGAGAGGGCATATAATAGAGCAAATATTCATGGGAAATTAGAGGATTGGGAAGTTTTAAAAACCTGATAGAAGGCAACTAAAAAGGTCAATAAGAAGGTAAAGATAGAATACGAAAGTAAGCTAGCCTATAATATTAAAAAGGATACCAAAAGTTCCTTCTGATACATAAAGTGTAAAAGAGAGTTGAGAGTGGATATCAGACCGTTGCCAAATGATGTTGAAGAGGTAGTAATGGGGAACAAGGAAATGCTGGGCAAACTGTAGAAGCATTTTGCATCAGTTTTCACTGTGGAAGACACTAGCAGCATGGTGGAAGTTTCAGGTGTCATTGGTCATGAAGTGTGTAAAGTTACCATCACCAGGGAGAAGGTATATGGGACACTGAAAGGTCCGATAAGCCACTTGGACCAGGTGGTGTACACCCTAGGATTCTGAAAGAGGTGGCTGAAGAGATTGTGGAGGCATTAGTAATGATCTTTCAGGAATCACGACATTCAGGAATGGTTCCAGAAGACTGGAAAATTGCAAATGGCTCTCCACTCTTCAAGAAGGGAGAGTCAGATAAAAGGAAATTATAAGTTGTTGGAGATGTGTTAAGGATATGGTATTGGGGTACTTGGAGAAATTTGATATAATCAGTATTTTCAAGGGAAAATCTTGCCTGACAAATTTGTTGGAAATATTTGAAGAAATATCAAGCAGGATAAGTAAAGGAAAATTGGTTGATTTTGATAACCTGGATTTTCAGAAGGCCTTTGACAAGGTGCCTCACATAAGCCTACTTAACAAACTACGAGCCCATGGTTTTACAGGAAAGATTCTAGCATAGATAAAGCAGCGGCAGATTAGAAGGAGGCAAAGAGTGGGAAGAAAGGAAGCCTCTTCTGATTGGCTGCCGGTGACTAGTGGTGTTCTACAGGGGTATATGTTGGAACGGATACTTTTCAATGTTATATGTCTATGATTTGGATGATGGATTAGTGGCTTTGTTGCAAAATCTGCAGACAATATGAAGATAGCTGAAGGGGCAGGTAGTTTTGAGGAAGTAGAGAGGCTACAGAAGGACTTAGACAGATTAGAAGAATGGGCAAAGAAGTGGCAGCATCGGAAAGTATATGGTTATGCACATTGGTAGAAATGAAATGGTTGACTATTTTCTAAATGGAGAGAAAATACAAACAACTGAGGTAAAAGGGACTTGGGAGTCCTTGTGCAGGATTCTCTAAAGGTTAATTTGCAGTTTGAGTCTGCGATGAGGAAGGCAAATGAGATGTTAGCATTCATTTCAAGAGGACTATACTATAAAGGCAAGAATGTAATGTTGAGACTTTATGAAGCACTAGTGAGGCATCACTTGGAATACTGTAAGCAGTTTTTGGCCTGTTATCTTAGAAAAGATGTGCTGAAACTGGAGAGAGTTCAAAAGAGGTTCAAAAAAATGATTCCAGGATGGAATGGCTTGTCATGCGAAGAGCGTTTGATGGCACTCCTGCTGGCTGTTTTCACTAGAATTCAGAAGAATGAGGGGGTGACCGTATTGAAACCTATTGATGGTGAAAGGCCTTGATAGAATGGTTGTGGTGAGGATGTTTCCTACGGTGGGAGAGTCCAAGACTAGCGGACTGTGGTGAACTACATATACCTGTCTGGACACGCCCTCCCACTGACTGCTCCTGTGGCTCCTCCCACAGACCCCTGTATAAAGGCGAATGGAGGCACTGCTCCTCCCTCAGTCTCCAGGATGTTGTGTGATGGTCTCTTGCTGCTGATAGTGCTTTCTCTTCCAGCTAATAAAAGCCTATCTCTCGCCTCACGTCTCTGAGAGTTATTGATGGTGCATCAAGGACACAGCCATGGAATAGTGGGGCGTCCTTTCAGAATGGAGATGAGAAGGAATTCTTAAGCCAGAGAGTGGTGAGTCTGTGGAATTCTATGCCGCACTCAGCTGTGGAGACCAAGTCTTTATGTATATTTAAGGCAGAGCTTGATAAATTCTTGATTGGTCAGGACATGAAGGGATATGGGGAGATGGCAGGAGATTGGGGCTGAGAGGAAAATTGGATCAGAAATGATGAAATGGCAGAGTAGACTCAATGGGCCAAATGACCTAATTATGCCCCTATAGATTATAGTCTTACCGTGTTTAGTGCACGCTGCTCCATGTTTTCTGCATTCTGTCTTATGTCAGCATTTAAAGAACAATTATTTTAGCTTCAGAGCATTTACTCTAACACAACAGCATTCCAAAGAAATGGATATTTCAAAAAGATCTGTTCCTGCCATTGTGCCAGAGACTCATTCAATACAAAAAAAAGGCATTGCTATTGATTAAAAATTTGAACCCATCGGAACTACAGACGTGAAGATCTTCAGTTGAGGAACACATTGGCAAAGTTAATGAAGAAATGACAGTATGAGAAAAGGAGACTTGTTCTAAAGAGCTGATTGTGGACTTCAGAAAGGGTAAGATGGGGGAGCAAAAATCAATCCACATAGAGGGATCAGAATTGGAGAGAGTGAGCAATTTCAAGTTCCTGGGTGTCAATATATCTGAGGACCTAACCTGGATGCAACATATTGATGCAGCTATAAAAAAGGCAAGACAGCAGCTATATTTCATTCGGAGTTTGAGGAGACTTGGCTTGTCAACTAAAATGCTTGGAAACTTCTACAAATCTACCCTGGAATTCTGACTGGCTGCATCACCGTCTGGTATGGAGGCGGGGGGGGGGGGGGGGTGCTGCTGCTGCACAAGATTGAAGTGCATTGCAGAAACTTGTAATATGAGTCAGCTCCATCATGGGTACTACCCTCTGTAGTATCCAAGACATCTCCAAGGAGTGGTGCTTTCAGAAGCATCATTAAGAATCCCCACCATAGAGAAGGAGCTACAGAAGCCTAAAGTCACCCACTCAACGATTCAGGAACAGCTTCTTCCCCTCTGCCATTTGATTTCAAAATGGACATTGAACCCATGAACACCACCTCACTACTTTTTGAATTTCTGTTTTTTTTTGTATACTAAATATTTTAACTTAACTATTTAATATATATATGTTTATTGTAATTCAGTTTAGTTTCTCTATATTTATTTATCATGTGTTTCATTGTGCTGGGGCCATAAAGTTAGCAAATTTCACAACATATGTTGGTGATACTAAACTTGATTCTGATTTTGATTTGAGTAACAGATGAAGGATTTTTGTGGAATTTCGTCTCACTGAGATTTAAGGAAACTCTTCTCATCTTTGCAAGTGTATTCTATAATAGACAGCCTCAGGATTCAAACCTGCAATGGTGCTTTGTTTGGAACACCAATCTCATTTACTAGTCCAGTAAGCAATGTACCTTTATTATGCATTTTTATTGCATGTCTTGTAAATATCAGCTATGCTACAGAGCTACCAAATCAACAGCATCCCCTTCTGAATCATGGAATTTAACAAAAGCAGTGAAATGTGTAACCATTTTCATGTGTTTGACAGTAATTCTTCATCACATAAACAAATGGCTGAAGGTTCAGGTTGTCTCAGACAGTTATCAAGAATGTGCACCATTTCAAGCATCTTTAATTGTGATCATAGTTTATGTTTGACACAATTGTTTTTTTGAAAATATTCCTAGCAGAGTTGCCGAGCCTGCCTCTGCTTCAGGTGGTGTAGTATTGTAGTGGTTAATACAGTGTTATAATGGTTAATGCAATGCTTTACAGCAGCCAGCTGTAAGTTTGGGCTTCAATTCCTGCAGCTGACCACACATTCTCTCTGTGATTGTGTGGGTTTCCTCCAGGTACCCAAGTCAAATCAAGTAAAGTCATGTCAAGTTTATTGTTATTTAACTATATACATGTATACCATCAAACAAGACAACGTTTCTCTGGACCAGGGTGTAAAGCACAGTAGTACATACAACACACATTTAACACACAATAACTTTGGAAAGTAAGAATTAAATCTGCAAATAAATTACGCATAAATAAACTAAGAAAATTGAATAAATTAAATATTGTCAGGTTCAGAACAGATTAATGTAACACTCCTGATAAATGTCCCCGATGGATGGTAGGGAGACCCCTATGATCTCCTTGGCCATTCTCATTGTCCTTTGTGGGGGCTTCTGGTCCAATGCTCTGCTGTTACAATACCAGATGGAGATGCAGCTTGTCTCCTCCCATATTTTAAAGACATATGGAGTGAGTTGTGAGCATGCTGTGTTGGCTTAGCTCAATTTGATTTGATGCGAATGAATGTCGCTGAATGTTTTGATCTACATGTGACAAATAAAGCTAATAGTCAATAATCAAGATATTTAATGTTTATTCTTAAATCATGTCTGATATTTCCTGTCCTTCTTCTGGCAGATTTCTCTGTTGTCTTGCACTATTTAACTATGAACGAGAATGGATCTCTCACCTTCCTTCAAGACAAGTAGGCAGCAGAAAACATCGGCAAAATAATTTTTTTTAGATTTGGGAGATAGAGTTTCCCTCTACTCTCTTCCTCATCCCCCCCCCCACCTTTCATTCTCTCTCACCCTCTCTCTCTTTCTCTTTCTCAATACTCTCCTCTCAATGCAACTGTTCTAGAACATATTTCTTTGAAATTTTTTCTGTCATAAAAGGATTGTCTTTCACCCTTTGATCTGCTGCTGGCTCTGCGAGCAATCCCATTAATCCAATTCTGCTCCAATGACCAATGAAGTCAAGTGTATTGTCATATGCACAAATACAGTGAGGTGCTGATATGGTAAATTTCTCTGTGACTTATTCTTCACATAATCCCCCATCCACCAACTCCTGCAACAGCACCTCAACCCACACCCAATCCCAGCTTGATAAGAGAATTTTCAAAGCCAGTTCACCTCTATGAGATGTGGGATAAACTGAAGCACCTAGAGTTACCCAGAGTGTATAACCACCCATGCGGTCATAGGGAGAAAGTACCAGCATCACACTGGCGGTAACAATTATACACAGGTCACTGGAATTGTGACAGAGCAGCTTGAGAAGCTGTGCCACTGTGTTAGCCTATGATCTAGGTCAGCCTTTCTCAACCTTTTTGCCCTGGAGGAATCTTTGAAACAATTTTCAGGTCTTAGCGAACCCCTGCATAAAAAATATTATATCTATAGCTCATGGTTCATTAAGTTGTAAATATAATAATCCAAAAATAACTGTCAATGCTCTTTTGAGTAGAGAATGAATTTTTAGCCAACCTTTCTTGAAAAATATCAGGTAGTTAAGCTTACCTTACCTTTCTTGAAATTTCACTTCTATAAAATTTAAAAATTCAAAAGGCAAACATAATAAATTTCTGTTAAATTACTGGCTTAAGCCAAAATGGGATTTAATTTTTCTAAAGGTAGGTTTGGTAGATTTTAATTTAACTGAAGGTTGTAAATTAATGCTATTTACAACATGAAATTTATTGACAATGTTGAATAGTAAAGTTACCAAAAACCATAAACCAAAGCAATATTTAAAAAATAACCTAAGCCACAATTTTATATAAGAATTTGAAAAAAACATTTTCTAAAAGTGACATCAGGCTAAAATATAGGCCTAGCATGTGAAACCTGTGCTTGCTTTTTGTTGCACAAATACTCAATTCAAGTGAAATGATACGATTTCTATCCTTGCTCTTGATGCTTGTTAAACAAGAAAAAGCTTGCTCACACACGTAAGAAGTTGAAAACTGCAGCAAAATGTTGATTGCTTTCTTATGGGAGAAAGAGGTTGATGTCACAGCCCAAGCTGGGTGAGTACATCCAATGCTCGTTAAGCGCATTTCAGGCTCCTCAGCAGCCTCCCATCCTCCCCTCCATGCAATACAGTGCTCACCAATTACAAACAGGGCTGCTCAGTCACTGCCACTATTGCGAACTCTAGCGCGAAGTTCAATAAATAATGGTTTTTTAAACCACAATCCCTTAGGTTCTGCAGAACCCTGGTTGAAAACCCTGCTCTAGGTCCTTGTAGAGCCAGTTGTATACAATTAAATTAGCGCTTTGACAGAAACTTTCCCTACTTGTAGTACAGCATCTAAGCACAGCTTTACCCTCCTGCTTGACCCCAAATTTCCAACCTCATCTTTTCCTCTATAATGCAGTATTTGCTTGAAACTTCCACCTCCAAATCTCCCAACCCATCTACACTCAAACCCTTCATATGGCCGTTACCTTCAAAATTACTCTTCCAGTTTTCACTCAGCCTATGCCTCATCCTGTATTCCCACATATTTCTATATATCTAGAGCCCTGCAACATATCCTGTCCTCCACTCTAACCTACTTCCTCATCACTTTTCCACTAGCCAGTCCATATGTTGTTGAATAATTTAATAATCTTATTCATACTTAATGATTTTATTTGTTTATGAATTAGTAACCTGAGAAAGTATTTGTTAACCACCAATAGAAATGAATGATTAACTGTTGAACCATTTGTCTTGGCTCTGCAACAAAATTCTGGGGAATCAAAGCTGAACAGCAGAAATTTGATGCCTTTATCTGTATTTCTTGACTTTATAAATCTATGAATGTGATTTAAGATGGAACATAGAGGTCGATCATTAGTGACATGGCATGAGGTTTAAAACGGGTTCTGTTGCTTTTGGCTTTTTTGGTGGGTTACAATCAATATGGGGCTGATAAAAAGAAGGGAGGTGTGGGTGTGGCTATTTTTGGAGTAGGCCACTGTTAGACTGGTGAGACTTTAGCCTAGCGGGCTTGGGTGAGAACAGGATTGAGCAAGCACAGGCAGGAGGTTCTAATTAAGTAAGTAAGTTTGTCGTAAGTTTTTTTTATTCTGTTAATTCTTAGCTAGTACACTGAGAATGGGTTTGGAGGTAGTGGTATGTTCTATGTGTGAGATGCAGGAACTGTTGGAGACCTCCAGTCTCACTGGTAACTATCTGCATGAGGTGCACCGTGCTAAGGAACTGGAGCTGCAGCTCAATCAGCTTTGGCTCATACAGGAAGAAGAGGTGACAGGTTGGAGCTACAGGGATGTAGTCACCCCTAAGGTGCAGGAGTAGGTACTTGGGGTGACTGTCAGGAGGGGGAATGTGAATAGGCAGCGAGTGCAGAGTACCTCTGTGGCCATTCCACTCAGTAATAAGTATACTGCTTTGGATACTATTGGGGAGGAATGATCTACTAGGAAAGTCTCTGGCACTGAGTCTAGCTCTGTGGCTCAGAAGGGAAAGGGGGAGAAGAGCAGTTCAGTGGTGATAGGGGATTCCATACTTAGAGGAGCAGAGAGCAGATTCTGTAGCTGTGAAAGAGAAACTCGGATGGTCTCTTTCCTCCCAACATGCCAGGACCAGGGATTTCTCAGATCAGTTCCAGAGCATACTAAAAGGGGAGGGTGACAGCAGGAGGTTGTGGTGCATATTGGTACCAACGACATAGGCAGAAAAAGGGAGGGGTCTTAAAGAAAGAATATAGGGAGTTAGGCAGAAAGCTGAAAAGCAGGATCTCCTGGGGGAGTAATCTGTGGATTGCTGCCAGTGCAACATGCCAGTAGGGGTAAGAATTGAGATGATTTGGCAGATAAATGTGTGATTGAGGAATTAGTGCAGGGGGCAGGGTTTCAGATATCTGGATCATTGGGATTTCTTCTGGAGAAGGTAAAGTATGATCTGTACAAAAAGGACGGGTTACACCTGAACCTGAGGGGGGGAGCCAATATCCTTGTGGGCAGGTTTGCTGGAGCTATCGTGGATCATTTAAACTAATTAGGCAGGGGGAAGGGAACTGGAGTGATAAAGCTGAGGATGGGGTGTTTGGTATACAAATAGATGCAGCACATAGTGAGACTGAGGAAGGACAGGCAGATAATAGGGCAAAATTGCAGTGTGGGATGAGTTAAAGTGTAACAGGTTTCCAAAATCAAAAATGTTGCTGACTGATGGTTTTATATTTGAATGCACACTGTATACAGAACAAGGTGCCAGATCCCAGGAAATGGAATTGTAGAATGCCTACCAGAAGGCTTTCTGGAGCAGCTTGTGGCTGAGTCAACTAGAGGAAAGGCAATTCTGAATTGGGTATTATGCATGACCCAGATTTAATTAGGGAGCTTAAAGCAAATGAACCTTAGGGGACAATGAACATAACATGATAGAATTCACCCTGCAGTTTGAAAAGGAGAAGCTAAGGATCTGCAGCTTCTTTGAATATGTTGGGATTTAAGACTGAATTTAAATATTTCAGTTAAGCAGTTGGGTTGTTTTTGCAACGCATAGAAAATGCTGGAGGAACCCAAAAGGTCATGCAGTATTTGTGGAGAGGAATAAAGGGCACTCACTTCCAGCCCAGACCTTTCATCATGCCTAAAATGTTGAGTGCATATTCTTCTCCCACAGACGCTGCCTGGCCTGCTGAGTACTTCCAGCATTTTGTGTGTGTTACTCTGGACTTCCAGCATCTGCAGAAACTCTTTTGTTTATGGATCATTTTCATTTCACTTTCTCACACTCCGCATGCCTTTTCTTTCCATCTCTTCAAACTGCTAGTTTCTAAACTCGTCGTTCCCTTCAGAACTTTAAACTACACCCAAACACTAACATTTCTTCCTACTGATCCACTCCTGCTCCCCACAATTTACACACTCATTTACTCCAGTTCTAATGAAAGGTCCTTGACCGAAAATGTTGATTCTCTTCCTCTTCTCACTGAGTGCTTCCAGTTTTAGTCCCAGTAAGATGTCGTTGACCTCAGCAGTTCCATAGTAGTAGCAGTAATAGTGCAATCACTCGAGTTGAGTATGATGTTTGAAGGGGTTGTCTACTGATTGGTCCTCAGGTGGCTGTGGACCCGATCCAGCATCTCCATATTCTGCTTCAGTGTGTGCAGCGTAAGAGGTGCCTGTGGTTAGTGGCTGCGTCTTTTGATTGATCAGTCTCTCTTTTTGCTGTTGTACTCGTTCTCTGCAACAGAGGTTGCTTTCATAAATCATGGTTCCCTCTTGAACAGATTTTCTTAAGGTGTATCTATTTTGTGCAATGCCTGTTGTGTATTTAAGATTTTCAGTAATATTTAAGAAATCTTGTTTATATATATTATTTGATTAAGCATTTTTGTTCACTTAAATAATTCATCACGGGTTATATGCATAAATACATGAATTGCACATGACTTTACGCTACCACCTGATACGTGCGCACCTCGCTTAAATTAAACTCGAAGCTAGATCTGCATTTCGGACTCTGATGTATTCCCTTGAATTAGGCTAATGTTTTGAAGTGACTAAACATAACATTGGCCACGGTGTATTTTTAAAATCGACCTGTTGAAATGCAGCAAGACATTTCAAACTTTAAAAAACACAGCAAGAGTGAAAATGCAGCCTAGCATGTGCAGAGATAGTCGAGTTGAAAGAAATGCAGCACCACATATGTTCTTTGGAAAGAAAGACACAATTGAGTTTTTAAAATAAGTCAGAAAACAGAAGAATTCATCCATTCATAAAGACTGAGTACCGGTTGATAATAATCATTTAAAAAAACAAAGCAGAAATAGCTGGCTGGTTAGGACAATTAATACATTTGATCACACATAAAATGATTGGAATATGTATACTGAGCTAATTCAGCAATATAAAGTGTGATTGCAGAACACTTTAGGTTTCTTAAGTGGAATCAAAAAGAAGAGGAGTCCATGTCAGTATATGTGGCTGAATTGAAGAGATTATCTGAGCATTTTCAGTTTGGTAATAAGCTTAATGATGCACTAAGCGATTGTTTAATTTGTTGAATCTTTAAAGAAAGCATTCAGAAATAGCTGTAAACTGAAGTACAACTTACATTTAAAAGAGTAGTTGAAATTGCTGTTTCAGTCAACAATGAAAGTGAGCATGACAAAATTGCAACATATAAAACAGAAACCGTCCTAGCTGAAAAAATTGTGTTACCATTGTGGCAAGCACTCACGTTTACTAAGCAAGTGTACATTTAAAGTTGAAACTTTCAGAAAATGTAACTAAATATGATACTTACAAAGAGCATCTCGGGCAGACAAAAATAAATGACTGCACAGAAAAGAGTAAATGGTAAAAAGTCAAGTTGCAGTTTCAAAAATAGCACTAAACTGCATGCTGTTGATGAAATATCTGATAATGGTGAGAGACACAAGACCGTGTAGCCTTATGATTTACAGTGTGAAAATCAGCGATAGACAAGCAAATGACTCTTGCCAGAAGTGAATGGCAAATGAAGTAAAATGGCTTTGGACATGGTTCAGCTGTTTGTCATTCCATAAAATTGGCATGAATGGCATTTCAAAGATACCAAACTGAAGATTGTAGATATCCAACTAAGAATTTATACTGGAGCAAAGGTAACTCCTATGGGAATGACATTCGTACCATGAAATACAACAACCAACAAGCCACATTGAGTGTGTATGTGGTTAAAACAGAAGGACCAGCATTGTGAGGCCATGACTGGCTGAAACAGCTACAACTTGATTTGAGATCCATCCACCATTTACATGCTTCATCCTCTGTATTAGAGTCAATTGAAAGTGAATTAAGAAAGGTGTTGGATGATGCCAAAACTGTCTCCATGCTGTTGCCCAACAGAGGACAAACAGGTGTTCCTCTGGTTGGAAAGCATATTGGATCAAGGAAGAAGCAGACTGCTCAGAAGATTTGTGGAAGTGACGAAAGTGGTGGTTCGACCAGTTTTTGTAGGCAACATATCTGAGAAAGCTTCTCATATGTTAATCACACAGTTACTTGTGAAATGTGGCTTGGTTTTGAGCTCAAAGAGCTTCAGGAAAGTTTTAAGCATTTGGCTTTTGTGAATATATAGAATAAAAATCTAATTTTCATCCATTAAATATATTGCATGAACTTCAAGTGGGTGACAAAAAGCTGCTTGTAAAGGTAGACGGAAAGACCAAAGCCCAGCTGGATGAATGGAAGGTGAAAAAGGCAGGAGTTGATGGAGATATGAAAATAGAGGATTCGTCAGATGATGTTGTGGATGCAGAAACTAAGAGGAGAGATCAGATCATAAAAGAGGCAATAGAATGATTAATAAGAGAATACTTCAGTGAACTAAATGCATCTTCCCAAGATCAAGATGCGCAAACCAGAAAAAGAAAAATGAAGAAGAAGGAAGAACCACATTCTGCAGTCTCAGAATGATCTCCTACAACCATCACGGAGAAGGCCCCAGAACCTAAGATTGTTTTTACAGCCACAAGTCTCACCTGCCAAGTGGAATGACTTCTCTTGTCAGGGAAGACATTATCCCACAAGAATAAGAAATACTCCACAGCGATTAAATCTTGAATGGGACAATTGAAAATTTATTATGCTGTGGATGTCTGTATATAGTAGTTGTATGATATAATATACTGTGTGTGTAGCTGAGATGTATTCTCTATTGAGTTGGAGTTTATAGCTAAGCAGGAAGGACTGTTATGCATTTGATATGTCAGTAATAGTTGAGTAATCTTGTGCATATATGCATATTGTTTGATTAAGCATTCTTGTTATTTTTAATAATTCATTAAGGGTTGTATGTATAAATACTTGAATTGCAGATGACATCATGCTATTATGTGATATCTGAGTGCCTCGCTTAAAGTAAACTCAGAGTTAGATCCATATTTCAGACTCTCATTACTTCTTTGAACTAGTTAAATGTTTTGAAGTTACGAAACATAACTGTGTCTTTCCAGTTTTTAGATGTAATGTTGAATTTCATCAGGCTGAAATGCTTTTGTTCCACAGTAAGTGCTAAGTGAATGCCCAAGAGATCCTTGATATTTTCTTGTGTGAGGCAAGAAGAAGGGTTTTCTCCTGCAAGTGATCTGTTTCAGATTTGCATGTGCACCAAACTCTCCAGGAAAAAGAGGATCAGACTGCAATTTAAGGACTCTGTGGCAAGTGATTTTCATGATATATGTACATTCTCGTGGCAGCTGAACTCTTCTCTTCAATAACTAAGGGTCTGGAAATCAATTTTAAATGCTTCATTGCACTTCAGGTGGTTTATGCAAAAAGGATGGCTTCTATTTAAAAAAAAAGTAGTTTTGTGGATAATCATAAGTGCAGATAAATTGAGGTTCCACTGAATAGGCTGGGTGCATTTCTATTCTCTCAGACCCCTGAACTCAATTCAATATTCACAACACAGTTGCAGCAGATGAAGTAAATTCAATATTCAGTCCATTCTGAAAACATTTCTAAATTGAGATGAGAAGATTATTATGGTGCTATATAAATGGAAGTATCATCTATTATACATAAAAGGAGACAGATTGGTTGAAAAAGTATGCACCACAAGTATAAAATAAATAAAGATGAACTGATGGAAAATGTTGGAAAAAGTCCTATAACTTTTAACTTCTCGGTACAGTAAGTTTGTCATATATATAAATGATCTGGATGAATATGTAAGTAGGCTGATTAGCAAGTTTGCAGATAACCTAAAACCAGACAGAGGTAGTGAAGAAGGTTTTCAAAGGATATAGCAGGGTATTGGTCAGTTGGAAATGTGGCTGGAGAAATGGCAGGTGGAGTTAATCTGGACAAATATTCAGTGTTGCACTTTGGTGGTGGGGGGGTGGGGGGCGCAATGTAAGAGGAAAGCATTTTGTAAATGGCCAGACCTTTTGGAGCATTGATGTGCAGAAGGAGTATAGGGTTCAAGTCCATAATTCCCTGAAAGTGGCAACACAAGTCAATAGGGTGATAAAGGGGGTGTATGGCACACTAGACCCTTTAGCCTGGGGGCATTGAATATAAGCAGTGCCAAGTCACACTGCAGCAGTACAAAATATTATTTTGCCCATGTTTGGAGCATTGTGTCCCATTCTAGTCTCTGCATTACAGGAAGGATGTGAAGTTTTTGGAGTGGGTGCAGGAGAGGTTCATTGGGACGCTCAAACAACAACACACACAAAATGCTGGTGGAACACAACAGGCCAGGCAGCATCTATAGGGAGAAGCGCTGTTGATGTTTCGGGCCAAGACCCTTTGTCAGGACTAACCGAAAGGAAAGATAGTAAGAGATTTGAAAGTAGTGGGGGGAGGGGGAATGCAAAATGATAGGAGAAGACTGGAGGGGGTGGGATGAAGCTAAGAGCTGGAAAGGTGATTGGCGAAAGTGATACAGAGCTGGAGAAGGGAAAGGATCATGGGACAGGAGGCCTCAGGAGAAAGAAAGGAGGTGGGGGGAACACCAGAGGGAGATGGAGAACAGGCAAATGACTAAATATGTCAGGGATGGGGTAAGAAGTGGAGGAGGGGCATTAACGGAAGTTAGAGAAGTCAATGTTCATGCCATCAGGTTGGAGGCTACCTAGTCGGTATATAAGGTGTTGTTCCTCCAACCTGAGTTTGGATTCATTTTGACAATAGAGGAGGCCATGGATAGACATATCAGAATAGGAATGGGACGTGGAATTAAAATGTGTGGCCATTGGGAGATCCTGCTTTTTCTGGTGGACCGAGCATAGGTGTTCAGCGAAACGGTCTCCCAGTCTGCGTCGGGTCTCACCAATATATAAAAGGTCACACTGGAAGCACCGGACGCAGTATACCACACCAGCCGACTCACAGGTGAAGTGTCGCCTCTCCTGGAAGGACTGTCTGGGGCCCTGAATGGTGGTGAGGGAGGAAGTGTAAGGGCAGGTGTAGCACTTGTTCTGTTTACAAGGATAAGTGCCAGGAGGGAGATCGGTGGGAAGGGATGGAGTGGACAAGGGAGTCGTGTAGGGAGCGATCCCTGCAAAAAGCAGACGGGGGGGGAGGGAAAAATGTGCTTGGTAGTGGGATCCCGTTGGAGGTGGCGGAAGTTATGGAGAATTATAAGTTGGACCTGGAGGCTGGTGGGGTGGTAGGTAAGGACAAGGGGAACCCTATCCCGAGTGGGGTGGTGGGTGGATGGGGTGAGGGCAGATGTGCGGGAAATGGGAGAGATGTGTTTGAGAGCAGAGTTGATGGTGGACGCATTTCCAACATCTGCAGATTTCTTTGTGTTTGCTCATTGGGACGCTCCCTGGATTATAGAGTATTAACTATAAAGAAAGGTTGGTCAATCTTAGATGGTTTTCTCAGAAGCATTGAAGTCAGAGGAGTGATCCAACAGAGGTATTTATTTTATTATTATTTTTATTTACAGATACAATACAATAACTGGCCTTTTTGTCTCAACAAGCCCACACTGCCCAATTACAGACTGCCTTCCTTGTGCCACACATCCTAGTATGTAAAGTAATAAGAGGTATTGGTAGAGTATATCATCTTTTTCCTAGAATGGCAAACTTAACTAGCTTTAAATTGAGAGGGGGGAAGTTTAAAGGAGAATTATATAGCAAGGTTTTCTATATTGACAGTGGTAATTGTCTGGAACTTACTGTTTGGGAAGGTGATATGACAGACATATGAATAGATAAGGAACAGAGGTATGTTAACCATGTGCAGGCAGATGTGCACTTTAAATTTGGTGCCCACTGTACTCCAACTGGGCTGCACTAATATTTTGTCTTCATGCAGCTTTTAGAAATAATCATAGAATTATTTGTGCCTTCAGAAATTATTTATGAAATTACTTTCATATATCATCTAGCCTTAATGATTTTCACCTTATTATATTATGGAATCTGATTAGAAAGTTGCAGAAACTTTTGAGCACATTTGAAATCTTCTTCAATGTGCAATTTCCATTGGAAGGTAAAATGTCAGTCCATGTTAGAAACAAGGTGAGGCAGTGAAGAATCAATTGTTAAACCATTGCCTATATAAGTTGGCAAAATATCTGAAAAGTGGACAGCTTTGTCAATCTGTATTTGATAAACTTCATCAGAGGTCGATAAAGTGGTTGAGTAAATTAATAAAATGCATTAGATATAATATACATGACTCATTTGAAATGACTTAATGAGATATTTATCTAAATGGAGTCAAGTTAGGAAAAGAGGAAGTACAACAAGATCTAGGTGCTCTTGTACATCAGTCAATGAAAGCAAGCATGCAGGTACAGCAGGCAGTGAAGAAAGCTAATGGCATGCTGGCTTTTATAACAAGAGGAATTGAGTATAGGAGTAAAGAAGTCCTTCTGCAGCTGTACAGGGCCCTGGTGAGACCCCACCTGGAGTATTGTGTGCAGTTTTGGTCTCCAAATTTGAGGAAGGACATTCTTGCTATTGAGGGAGTACAGTGTAGGTTCACAAGGTTAATTCCCGGAATGGCGGGACTGTCATATGTTGAAAGATTGGAGCGACTGGGCTTGTATACACTGGAATTTAGAAGGATGAGAGGGGATCTGATTGAAACATATAAGATTATTAAGGAATTGGACACACTGGAGGCAGGAAGCATGTTCCCACTGATGGGTAAGTCCAGAACTAGAGGCCACAGTTTAAGAATAAGGGGTAGACCATTTAGAACAGCGACGCGGAAAAACTTTTTCACCCAGAGAGTGGTGGATATGCGGAATGCTCTGCCCCAGAAGGCACTGGAAGCCGTCTCTGGATGCATTCAAGAGAGAGTTAGATAGAGCTCTTATAGATAGTGGGGTCAAGGGATACGGGGAGAGGGCAGGAACGGGGTACTGATTGTGTATGATCAGCCATGATCACAGTGAATGGTGGTGCTGACTAGAAGGGCCGAATGGCCTACTCCTGCACCTACTGTCTATTATCTATTGTCTATATCATATTGTGGACATCATAGTTTTCAGTTTTCCATTAAATATTAAACTAGCATCAGAATCAGGTTTAATATCACTGATATATGTAGTGAAGTTTGTCATCTTGCAGCAGCTGTACAGTGTAATATATAAAATATTTCTCTAAGTTACAATAAGAAATGTACAAATAAATAAATAGTGAGAGCAAAATAGTGAGCTAGTCAGCCCAACAAAGCTTGCCAAATTCCTGTTGACATAGTGTGTGGAAATAACTATCAGGGTGCATGACATAGTACATATAACTCACACACAACACATAATGTAATATTACCAAAAATAAATGAACAAATAATAAAATATATTCCATAAGATTGCATTTAAGACACAAGTTAAAGAGTAAGCAGCATAACGCCACTGGTGCTTCATACATGGTGAGACCTGGGTGGTGGCAGAGATTTTAGTCGTCTCACAGCTTCGTGGAAGAAGCAGTTTCCCATCCTAACCATCCTTGTCCAAGCCCTTATACCATCTACTTGATGGTAGGGGGTCAAAAAGATTGTGAGGCAGTTGGGAGGGATCCTTGACAATGCTAAGGTTCCTGAGTAGACAGCATTCCTCACTTCTGTAGCCTTCCAGTCACCGTCTGAGATTCTGCCAGCAGTTGTGTCACTGATGAATTTATACACAGTGTTTTAACTGTCATGAATGTGGGGAGAGAGAGAGAGAGAAGAGCAAAAGGCTAAGCATGCATCCTTTAGTATACCTGTGTTGATGGTCAGCAATGTGGAGAGTTTATTTCAAATCTGCACTGACTGTGGTCTGTGATGAGCAAGTTAATGAAAGGAGTGGGGCCGCTCCCAAACTTATTGCATCATTATGGGACTCTTGCTTCATCCACAGCCAAGAAGCTAATCTTGCTGGACAAGTATATGCAGGAGGTGCACAGATAGACATGCATGGTGCCAGGTCTCACTAAATGTGACTTCAGCACGTTGTAGGAGTTGAGGTGGGGTGGTAGCCAGAACAAGTCACAGGCACAAATCTCCCATAGCTATACACCCTCGCTTTACCATCTGCCAAAGCTTTTAATGTTCTTCAATGATTTAGAATTTCTCTGACCTTCAGAAATAATTAAATATTATGAAAATTGTAATAAATATTTTAAGGCTTGTTACAAAATTGGCCTACTTTAAACCACCATGAAATGATTAAACAACATAATTGCAGATGCAAGTAACTTCGATGACATAACTTACTTTTAACCAGATTCCTCAAAGGAGAAAAATCTCCGTTCAGAGGAATGGGAACACAGGTCCTGTAGCAGGTCTGATTTGGCTCAGGTTTTGGCAGCTAATGCTGCGGCAGAAAGGCTGTTGTATCTCAGCAAGGAACAGCTCCATCCCTGGACTCTGGTAGCGGGAGGTCAATAATTCCAGGGCTTATGCATCCATATGGAAATCCGAAACAACCTGACATTTCCAAGGGTAAATGCCAGCAATTCCACATAGAACTGCCTGTAAACCCTGTAAGGTCTGGATGAGTAACTATGCCATTGTTTACCGCAATAGCTCTGAGACATTTAAACCCGATTAAGATAAAAATCTACAACATTTCATTTCTATAGTTCAGTTATTCTTTTCTTCTTGCGGAAATGCACTGAGCAGTTAAAGTCCAAGTCACAATGGACAGAGATATTTTAGTTTGCTTTCTACTGAAGTCAAAGAAAACCACATGAGAACAAGTGATAGGATCAGTGACCCAAAATAAAAGAAGAGTTATCTGTTTGATCCTTGGACATGCTACAAATTTAAACAGCTCTCAGTGAAAAAAGAAGGCATTTACTTTCATGCACTTCCCTTCAGGAATGCTCTGAGACAGTAGTTGGGTGCACGAGCCCCTTGGTGAGGAGAGGGGCAAAGGTTACAGGGAGTCAATACAGCTTCAATAAAATTCAGATCATCAGGCTGGAAACTTCACAATAACAATAAAAAATAAGTATATGATACACCATCTGCCCCATCCATTGGGGAGGTTGCAATACCCATGAATCCTAGGATGTTCCCAGATTCTCGACAAGAGTGGTTAAGTGGGAATAACTGGGAGTTTTGTTCAAAGTGGTTAGGAGCTACTGGCATAGGGTACCAGTTTATTACAGCTGTTTTGTATTTCCTTCAATCATTTGTTTTGTCTTTAGTTACTAATTTAGTGGCGGTGATCAGGAAAATGATACAATTTTATTTTATTTCCTTTGTATAGTTTTGTAGTTTCATTAACAAATAAGCACAAGTCTGTAAAAATGGCAAAATGATTTAGAACTGTTGCTCTTTGTCATTTTAATCTTCAGACTGTATCTGTGTTGTTCAGATACCTTTGTTATGATGCTGTCTCACAAGTACTTCATTTTATTTCACTTTGTTGTTCTCGTTTAATTAAAGCAGATTGTTTATACTTTATCATATAGTGAGAAGAGAAGTTAATATAGCTTCCAAAAGTGGTTACCTCATGACTTTCTTGTTGTCTGAATCTGTGGTTAAATTCTAAGAAATATCCGGCCAGTACACAATTGAAGTGAGGAAAGAGGAGGACACAATTTAATAATCAATTGTAAAATCCATCAATATCACCAATTCATACATAGCATTACCTCGCTAATTTTTTTTAAAAAAATTCTATATTATCATATTTTGCTGCCAAAAAGTTAACAAATTTCACAATATATGCCGGTGATACTAAACCTGATTCTGATACAGCAACTGATCCTTGAAGCAGCTTTGTTGCCCTTTCTTAATAGTAGCACATGAGGGCTGTGAGTGCTCAAACATTTGTGTCAGCTTGAGCCTCAGTGCTCAGATACAAGCAGGAAGGATTTTGTTGAGAATTTAAAATAATGATTATGCAGCAAAAGTGGCTCTTTTCTCTGGCACTGGAGAGGGTCCAGAGGAGATTCATGAGAATGATTCTGGGAATGAAAGAGTTAATGTATGAGCAGTGTTGGATAGCTCTGGGCCACTGGAGTTTAGAAGAATAAGGGAGAGGTGGGAATTTCAGTGAAACCTACAGAATATTGTAGAAGATATTGTAGAACAGCGATGAGGGGGAATTTCCTTAGTGAGAGGGTGGTGAATCTATGGAATTAATTGACACTGATGCTGTGGCGGCCAAGTCATTATTGGTTATACTTAATGTAGAGGTTAATAGGTTTTTGTTTAAAGGTTATGGGAAAAAGGCAGAGGAATGGGGTTGAGAGCCACGATGGAATAGTGGAGCAGACTTGGTGGGTCAAAATGGCCTAATTTTGATCTTTTGTCTTATGGTCTTATGTTCTTAAAAGTTTTGAGGAATAATGGAGATGTATCTTTCTAGAATCAAACTAATTGAGAATAAATCTGGGTTAAAAACAATTTCATACAGAATTATGGGAATGTTAAATGAGAGGCATGGATAGAATAGTGAGCTGCTATCTTCCGCCTAGAAGTTGAAATGTCTAATACTAAAAGGCATGCATTAAAAATGAAAAGGGGAATTTTCAAAAGGGATACACAGATCAGATTTCCTTACACGGAGAGTGGTGGATGGCTGAAATTTACAGCCAAGATGGTGGTAGAGATTGTTACAACAGGGGTGTCTAACAGGCTCTTGAATGGACATCTGTCTGTACGTCCAAATCTAACTATTTGGAGATATGGTGTGGAACAGATCCTTCTAGCTCAACAAGCTTCACCACCCAGCATCCCTCCAATTGAACACTAGCCAAATCACAGGACAATTTACAATGATCAATTAACCTACTAACCTGTGCATCTTTGGAATGCGAGAGCAACTGGAGCACCTGGAGGAAACTATATGGTCATGGGGAGAACATACCAACTCCTTGTTGACAGCACCAGAACTAAACTCCGAAACACACCAATTTATAATAGTGTTGCACTAACCGCTACACTACTGTGGAACCCTGATATGCAGAGAATGGAAGGACATAGACCATGTGCAGACAGAAGGGATTAGGTGTCATTAATTAGTTCAACAAGGCATTGTGGATCAAAGGGCTATTTCCTGTGCTCTTCCTTTTTGATGTTTTATGTTTTTGAGCTCAAAGATGCAGGAATAATCGGCTTATTTAATGGGAAGGTAGATACTTACCTGGGAAGTGAAGGTATTCTAAGATGTGAGGGCAGAATTACACTTGCAGGAACCAGTGCAGCAAGTGGTGGGACACGGCCATCTTGCCCCACCATACACCCATCCACCTCATGCAATAACATGTCTGCCTTACCGGTTGTCAAGCAGTAGAAAAAGATTGCTTTTCCTTCCCTGACATGTGCCTTCCACCCAAATACTCCTTAATGCAGTCCAAAACAAATACAAGGCTACAATCGAGGCTAGACTTTTTGCCCTCCATCTAAAGAAAAAGACAAATTGGAGTGTTTTGTTAATGGCTGGAGGCTAAACTCTAGAGGAACGAAAGGATTTAGTTGAATCAATACACAAACCATTAAAAGTTAGTGCACAGATACAAATGGTAATAAAATAGAAGTTAATGGAATTTTGGCCTTTATTTCAGATGGGTTGAAATTCAGAAGTGAAAAAAAATTAGACTTTAGTTTTACCAGTGCTTTGGTGAGACCCCCATCTGGACCATTGTGTTCAGTATTGTAAATCAAACGTGTGAGGAATATATTAGCACTGGAGATGGTATGAAACAGCTTCTCAAGAATAATTGCAAGGTTTAAAGGATTAAGTTGTGAGGACAAGTTATGTAAAGTTAGTCTGTATCCTCTGAGTTCAGAAAGTTGATTGATGTCTTTAAATGTCTTATAAATAAATGCCTATCTGAAAGAAGCAATTCTGCATCCAAGCCCCTCACACCTTTCCCCAGCTGGGGGTCTAAAAGCCTTCAAAATGAGTCAATTGGTAGCTATAAAATTTCAATTAATATATCTTTGCTGATATCAAAGGAAGTGGAAGAAAGGATTTTTTTTGTTTATGCAGTTGGTATAGCAGTTAGTGCAAATTCTTCACAGTGCTAGTGATTATCAATCGGGGTTCGATCCCCACCACTGTCTATAAGGAGTCTGTACATTCTCCTCGTGTTCGCAAGGGTTTCTTCCAGGTGCTCAGGTTTCCTGCCATGTTCCAAAGATGTATGGTTGGGATTAGTGAGTTCTGGGCATGCTATGTTGGTGCTGGAAGCCTCACAACGCCACAAATCCTCAGATGGACCGTGTTGGTCGTCGATTCAAAATGAAACATTTCACTGTATGTTTTGATGTTTCAGTGTGGATTTGACAAATAGAGCTAATTTGGGCATTGCTGTCAATGTCAGTAAACACTGCCTTTACATAATTACCCTTTAGGAAGTGTGGTGTCCCATCTCCTGGAAACTGCAAGCTGTGGTGTGAAGGAAGTTGTATCGTGCTGTTTCCATGTTAACATACCTGCTGCTCTTATTCTCCTTGGTGAATATCTTCACGTGTTTGGATGGTTTGTGGAAGATATTCTGGAGAGTTGTTGCATTTATGTGGTATTCTCGCTTCACGTCACCAAGGATAATCATAGGGTGGCACGGTGGTGTAGCGGTTAGCATTTAGCTTAACACCGTCAGCAATCACGGACCGGGTTTTAATTCCCACCATTGTCCATAAAGAATTGACATGTTTTCTCCATGACCGCACACACTTCCTCTGGGTACTCCAGTTTCTTCCTTGATTCCAAAGAGGCACGATTAGGGTATGTGAGTTGTGGGGATGGTGTATGGAAAGACTTGCTAGCTACTCCAGCACAACTGTTGCAAAACAATATATTTCAATGTAGTTGAGGCAAATAAAGCTGGTCTTCCTTAATCTTGGAAATAATTTGTAAGTCTGTGCATACAGAAGTGGAGAGAGTGAGCAATTTCAAGTTCCTGGGTATCAAGATCTCTGAGGATCTAACCTGGTCCCAAAATATCAATACAGCTATAAAGAAGGCAAGACAGTAACTATATTTTATCAGGAGTTTGAGGAGATTTAGTTTGTCACCTAAAACACTCAAACTTCTACAGATATACAATGGAGAGCATTCTGACAGGCTGCATCACTGTCTGGAATGGAGGTGGAGTGGGGGTTACTGCACAGGATTGAAAGAAGCTACAGAAAGTTGTACAATTAGTCAGCTCCATCTTGGAACTAACCTCCTTTGTATCCAAGACATTTTCAAGGAGCAGTCCAAGGAAGTCATCACCCATTATTCAGATATATTCAGATTATGCAGATTTAGATAGATAGATAGATAGATAGATAGATAGATAGATAGATAGATAGATAGATACTTTATTCATCCCCATGGGGAAATTCAACTTTTTTCCAATGTCCCATACACTTGTTGTAGCAAAACTAATTACATACAATACTTAACTCAGTAAAAAAATATGATATGCATCTAAATCACTATCTCAAAAAGCATTAATAATAGCTTTTAAAAAGTTCTTAAGTCCTGGCGGTAGAATTGTAAAGCCTAATGGCATTGGGGAGTATTGACCTCTTCATCCTGTCTGAGGAGCATTGCATCGATAGTAACCTGTCGCTGAAACTACTTCTCTGTCTCTGGATGGTGCTATGTAGAGGATGTTCAGAGTTATCCATAATTGACCGTAGCCTACTCAGCGCCCTTCGCTCAGCTACCGATGTTAAACTCTCCAGTACTTTGCCCACGACAGAGCCCGCCTTCCTTACCAGCTTATTAAGACGTGAGGCGTCCCTCTTCTTAATGCTTCCTCCCCAACACGCCACCACAAAGAAGAGGGCGCTCTCCACAACTGACCTATAGAACATCTTCAGCATCTCACTACAGACATTGAATGACGCCAACCTTCTTAGGAAGTACAGTCGACTCTGTGCCTTCCTGCACAAGGCATCTGTGTTGGCAGTCCAGTCTAGCTTCTCGTCTAACTGTACTCCCAGATACTTGTAGGTCTTAACCTGCTCCACACATTCTCCATTAATGATCACTGGCTCCATATGAGGCCTAGATCTCCTAAAGTCCACCACCATCTCCTTGGTCTTGGTGATATTGAGACGCAGGTAGTTTGAGTTGCACCATATCACAAAGTCCTGTATCAGTTTCCTATACTCCTCCTCCTGTCCATTCCTGACACACCCCACTATGGCCGTGTCATCAGCGAACTTTTGCACATGGCAGGACTCCGAGTTATATTGGAAGTCTGATGTGTACAGGGTGAACAGGACCGGAGAGAGTACGGTTCCCTGCGGCGCCCCTGTGCTGCTTACCACCGTGTCAGACCTACAGTCTCCCAACCGCACATACTGAGGTCTATCTGTCAAGTAGTCCACTATCCAATCCACCATGTGAGAGTCTACTCCCATCTCCGTTAGTTTGTGCCTTAAGATCTTGGGCTGGATGGTGTTAAAGGCACTAGAGAAGTCAAGGAATGTAATCCTCACAGCACAACTGACCCCATCTAGGTGAGAGAGTGATTTGTGCAGCAAATACATGATAGCATCCTCCACTCCCACCTTCTCCTTATACACAAACTGAAGAGGATCCTGGGCGTGCCTGGTTTGTGGCCTCAGATTCTGTATTATCAGCCGCTCCATGGTCTTCATCACGTGCGACGTCAAGGCAACAGGTCTGAAGTCATTCAACTCCTTTGGTTGTGGTTTCTTCGGTACCGGGACAATACAGGATGTTTTCCACTGTCTGGGTACTCTTCTCTGCTCCAGGCTCATGTTGAAGATGCGCTGTAGTGGTTCTCCCAGCTCAGTTGCACAGGCCCTCAGTAATCGTGGGGAAACTCCATCCGGTCCAGCCGCCTTGCTGGTACAGATCTTCCTCAGTTGACCTTCCACCTGTGCAGCCGTAATCCTGGGCGTGGGCAAGGTCTCCTGTGAGTGGCTATTTTCCTGTGAGGGAAGTAAGCCTGGTGTGGATTTCTGCGGTGAGGATGAGATTGAGCTGTCGAACCTGTTGAAGAAGTTGTTCAGCTGGTTCGCTTTCTCCACATCTCCACTTATGTTCGCCCCCCGCTTTGCACCGCATCCGGTGATGATCTTCATCTCATCCCACACCTCCTTCATGCTTTTTTTCTGCAGCTTTTGTTCTAGCTTCCTCCTATACTGCTCCTTTGCCCCCCTTATCTGTACTCTGAGTTCCTTCTGAACTCTTTTAAGCTCCAACCGATCACCATCTTTAAAGGCCCTCGTGTTCATCCATTTCTCAGGACTCCTGTCACCCAGGACATTGTTACAGAAGCCCGAAGGCACACACTCAGTGATTCAGGCACAGCTTCTTCCTCCCTGCTATCCAATTCTTAAATGGACATTGAGCCCATGAACACTACCTCACTTACTTTTTGAGATTATTCCTACTTTTGCTCTTGAAACCCATTTTTACCAGGCATCTCTAGAGATGTAGCTCGTTAGCTCCTTGATAACAGCCACTGGGCTCCGTGGCGAGAAACCCACCTTTCTCAGGCTCCATATGTCTAGGTTCATCTGTGAGGTTGGTATATCTCATCTACTCTCACTCCAGTTTGTGCGAATGCTTTGTAATTTACTGCCCCCCCCCGCAATTGCCCATCAGCAGGAAATAACAGGTCATAGACTGCATAAAGACAGTATATTTGTGAATGTTAACTTAACCAAGTTATTAAAGAAAAGAAACAAAAAAACAAAAAGGGCCCATTATAATTACCTGGGTTTCAGCACCTAAGTTACAGGGAAAGGTTGAACAAGTTAGGTCTTTATTCTTTGGAGTGTAGAAGGTTGAGGGGGGACTTGATAGAGGTATTTAAAATTATGAGGGGGATAGATAGAGTTGACGTGGATAGGCTTTTTCCGTTGAGAGTAGGGGAGATTCAAACAAGAGGACATGAGTTGAGAGTTAGGGGGCAAAGGTTTAAGGGTAACACGAGGGGGAATTTCTTTACCCAGAGAGTGGTAGCTGTGTGGAACGAGCTTCCAGTAGAAGTGGTAGAGGCAGGTTCGGTATTGTCATTTAAAGTAAAATTGGATAGGTATATGGACAGGAAAGGAATGGAGGGTTATGGACTGAGTGCGGGCCAGTGGGACTAGGTGAGAGTAAGTGTTTGGCATGGACTAGAAGGGTCAAGATGGCCTGTTTCCGTGCTGTAATTGTTATGTGGTTATATAATTAAATAGCCAAATGTGCACGTAAATTGGAGCTCATCTTGAACTTGCCTGTAACTCACACGCTGGAGTCTCGGTCTGCGTGCACACACCACCTTCCCAATGTTGCTCAAAATCTGTCTCAAACATACCAGTCTCCCGTGGGAGTATTGCTCCTTCCGCCTTGAAGCCATGCAACAGGGAAGGTATCGTCAGACAGATTCCCTCCTGTCTTCTCCCAGCTCCTGCCAAAAAGGACATAGACCCACACCAGTATCCCTCACAAAAGCTCTCTGCTAAACATTCTCAGAATCTTCTCCCAATTCCACCATCCTGAATGGCTAACACCACATTTTTAAGTTGAACAACAAAGCCTCTTATCTCAGCTCAAGCCCAAATAGGCTGCTCTTGCAGAACTGCTGAAATGAAATACCTACAGGATAGCAGAAAAAATCTTAAAGAGGATGTTACACACTGTTTTTAATTTAACTATTTAATATACATGTATATACTTACTGTAAATGACTTATTTATTTTTCTCTATACTATCATTCATTGCATTGCACTGCTGCAGCTAAGTTAACAAATTTCACGACATACTCCGGTGATATTAAACCTGATTCTGATTTTGAGATTTTGCTGTCATTGGATTTGAAATGGACTGTGGCTACTTCTTAGTAAAGTCTCATTGCTGACAGAATTCTCAAAAAAAGATTTACTTTGCACATTAAAATGCAACTTAAAGCAATTGATGGATGCTATATGTTCATAAAGAATTTTTATATACAGCCTTGCAGTGTATCGTTTTCATAAGCTTTACAGTCTTCTTTTGGGCAACATTTATCCTCGTCAGTGGTCTTGCCAACTGTATTTTAATTTTGGTGGAAATGTAATAATAGTAATGACAATATTGGCATTATTAAGTTTGTGGCTGGAGCACCCCTCAAACAGCTGCAATAGCAATTTAAAATTCCATTACATTGCATGCAAGTGCCCATAGCTGTTTAACTCGGAGCTCACTTTGCATATTGAATTACTCTTGCATATTGAATTGCCCTCATATATTGAATTACCCTGGCATTTCAAAGCTCAGCTTGGAACATGCACATTCATAGAACTGTGAGCTTTCAGTTGTAAATTGTTCTTGTTGCAATCCCCATGCAATATCATTTTACCAACAAAACATCCTGAATTAACCAAACATTTCAGTGCTTTGCAAAAGTTACTTTTAACAGTATAAAAAGTTGAGATGGACAACAATATCTAGACCATAAGACATCGCAATTAGGCCACTCGGCCCATCCTGCCAGTCTATCAATGTTGATTTATTATCTCTCTCAACCCCATTCTCCTGCTTTTTCCCCATACCCCCTTTGACACTCTTACTAATCAAAAACTTATCTCTTCTGCTTTAATTATACCCAATGACTTGGTCTCCACAGCCGTCTGTGGCAATGAATTCCACAGAATCACCTCTCTTTGGAAAAAGAAATTCTTCTTCATCTCTGTTCCAAAGGAACGGTCTTCTATTCTGATCTGTGCCCTCTGGTCCCAGACTCCCCCACTATATGAAGCATCCTTTCCATGTCCACTTTATCTAGGCTTTTCATCATTCAATAGCTTTCAATGAGATATTCCCTCATTCAGAATCAGGTTTAATAGTGCTGACATAAACAGCACTGCGAAATTTGTTGCTTTGCGGTGCTAGTGCAATACATAAAACCAAGCTATAAATTAGAATAAAATATATATAAAAATTAAAATAAATAAATAGTGTAAATAGAGAACAAAGATAGTCAGGTAGTGATCATGAGTTGGTTCATTTCCATTTAAAAATCTGATAGCGGATCCTAAAAAGTTGAATGTGTGTCTTCAGGCTCCTGTACCTCCTCTCTAATGGTAACAATGAGAAGAGGGTATGTCCTGGGTGAGGGGAGTTCTTCATGATGGATACTACCTTTTTGAAGCATTGCTTTTGAAGATGTCCTTGATGCTGGGTAGACTAGTGTCGGCGATGGAGCTGGCTGAGTTTGCAACCCCTGCAGCTTCTTTGATCTTGTGCGGTGACTCCTCCATACCAGACGATGATGCAATCCTAAACCTAAGCGAGGACAGATCCAAAGCCGTCAAACACTCTTCATATCTTAACTTCTTCAGTCCCAGGATCATTCTCGTGTACCTCTTCCCTCCCATGGCAGCACATTTTTTTCCCAGGTAAGGGGCCCAAAACCGCTCACAATACTCCAAGTGTGGTCTGACCAATGCCGCATAAAGCCTCAAAATTACAGCTTGCTTTCGTATTCTCATCCTCTCAAAATGAATGCTAACATTCACTAGATAGATCAGTGATAAGAAAGTGGTAGAAAGGTCTTCAAAGATGGTGAGAACGCTGATGCCAGTTACAGACTAATGAGCCATGATCTTACAAAATGGTGAAGCAGGCAATAGGGGACCACCAGTCTACACCTACTTTTGTAACGTATGTTTGTATCCCACTATTTCATTACAAAATTATCTAGACCAGGGGTTTCCATCCTGGCATCCACAAACCCCTTGCTAAATGGTATTGATCCATGGCATAAAAAAGGTTGGGAACCCCTGGTCTAGATGATATTTAACCGGCTAGAAGTTCATACTTGAACAGTAGCACTACAGTGACATACACATGCTATATTATCTTTCTGAATGAGCTACCTCCTATGCCTAATAAAGTGGCACTGACTGTACGTTCCTGGTCTTCTGCAGCTGTAGCCCATGCTCTTCAAGGTTTGAAGTGTTGTGCATTGAGAGGTGTTCCTCTGCACACCACTGTTGTAACAGGTGGTTACTTGAGTTACTCTTGCTTTTCTGTCAGCTTGAACTAGTCTGGCCATTCTCCTCCGACCTCTCTCAATACCAAAGTGTTTTCACCCACAGAACTGGTGATCACTGTTTTTTTTAAATTTTCATACCATTCTCAGTCTAGAGACTGTTCTGCACGAAAATCCCAGGAGATCAGCATTTTCTGAGACACTCAAACCACCTGGTCTGACACCGACCATCATCCCACGGTCTAAGTAACTTAGATCACATATTTCCCCTTTCTCGTCTGAACATCAACTGAACTTCTTGACCATGACTGCATGCTTTTATGCATTGAGTTACTGTCGTATAATTATCTGATTAGTTATTTGTATTAACGTGCGGGAGTACAGGTGTACCTAACAAAGTGGCCACTGAGTATATTTACAGTTTGAACTTATCATTGTTGTAGCATGGAATATTGAAATTCAATACCTTTAAGTTACAGTGGAAATTGACCTACTTTTTCCAATTAAATAAATTGAATTGACTTGCTATAATTGTAAATGATGATGTAGTACTGAAAGAAGACAGAACTAGATTTATAAATGCATGTGAAGGTGTTGGGTATAGCCTTGCAGCAATTCACTAGCTACAAATGTGGGCAATTGCACTTGGAGCCTTTTGCTTTTTTATTTTAATCATGTGATGTCTATTACGTTACCATTATGAATAGATGAACAGGCAAATAATTTTCACTCCCTCCCCCAAATGTAGGTAAAACAATTTTGCAGTATCAATGACCAATTAACCAATTTCCAAACTGAAAGGACTGTCACACATTTGCATCTATCTTTGTCTATCTTTCTCCTTTTTTTGTTGCCAAAAGCTTAATATGTCTGATTACTTTCTACATTCGATTTGGAATGATTATTGAAAGATGACACTTGAAAGCTATCCAGGATCAGAAGGAAAGATTAGTCATTTTCCTCTGGCTCACAGAATGTGTTAAAGTGCATACTTCAGCTAATGAAAGGCATTCTACGGCGAATATCAACGAGTATACATGTTTACCAGGAGGTTTCAATCTACTGGAGGAGGAGGACAATGAAGGTACCAGGAGTAAAGTTTTTATTTCAATACCAAGATTTCAGTGGTGGTTCTGGCAGAAGATGACACGAGGACAACGCAGTGAAGGTAGAGGACAGGTGCAAAACTGAACAATCCCCAGTCGCCTTGTATTTCATGCTACAGGACCCTGACCCTGATCTGGCAAGGATCATGCGATGTCTGCCCATGCATCAGTCGCTTTACCATATGTTAAACAAAATCATGCACAAGCATTCAGAATCAAAATCTAGCTTAATATCATTGACGTATGCCATGAAATTTGTTAACATAGCAGTACAATCCAATATACGGCAATATAGAAAAAAAGTAAATTTATTCACTGTTCTGTCGTATATCTTTCTGTACATACTCTTTATTACAAATTACTATAATTTGCACATTGTACATTCAGTCAGAGATGTAACGTAAGGATTTTTATTCTTCATGTATGTGGGGGATGTAAGAAATAAAGTCAATTCAATTCAATATTACAGTATTACAATACGTATACATATGATTATTAAATAGTTAAATTAAAAATAGTACAAAACAGAAATAATAATAAAAACTATGTGAGATAGTGTTCAAGGGTTCAATGTCCATTTAGGAATCAGATGGCAGAGGGGCAAAGGATTTTCATAAGAACATAAGAACATAAGAAATAGGAGCAGGAGTAGGCCATCCGGCCCATCGAGCCTGCCCCGCCATTCAATAAGTTAATGGCTGATCTGTCCGTAAACTCAGCTCCATCTACCTGCCTTTTCCCCATAACCCTTAATTCCCCTACTATGTAAAAACCTATCTAACACTTCCTTAAATATACTTAGTGAAGAAGCCTCAACTGCTTCCCTGGGCAGAGAATTCCACAGATTCTCCATTCTCTGGGGAAAACAGTTTCTCCTCATCTCCATTCTAAATCTTCTCCCCTGAAACTTGAGGCAATGTCCTCTAGTTCTAGTCTCCCCTACCAATGGAAACAACTTTCTTACTTCTATCTTATCTATCATTTTCAAAATTTTGTATGTTTCTATAAGATCCCCTCTCATTGTTCAGAGCTCCAGAGAGTATAGTCCCAGGTGACTCAATCTCTCCTCATAGGTTAACCCCTTTATCCCTGGAATCAACCTGGTGAACCTCCTCTGCACTGTCTCCAAAGCCAGTATATCCTTCCTCAAGTATGGAGACCAGAACGCCACACAGTACTCCAGGTGCGGTCTCACTAGTACCCTGTATAGTTGCAGCATGTCCTCCCTGCTCTTGAATTCAATCCCTCTAGCAATGAAGGCCAACGTTCCATTTGCCTCCTTAATAACCTGTTGTACCTGCAAGCCAACTTTTTGCGATTCATGAACAAGAACTCCCAAGTCCCTCTGCACAACAGCATGCTGCAATCTTTCACCATTTAAATAATAATCTGCTCTTCTATTATACCTTCCAAAGTGGATGATCTCGCTTATCAATGTTGTATTCCATCTGCCAGACCTTGGCCCACTCACTTAACCTATCTATATCCCTCTGCATACTCTGCACATCCTCTGTACAATTTGCTTTTCCACTCAGTGAATCACTGAGTGTGTGCCTTCAGGCTTAGAACCATAGAACATTACAGCACAGAAACAGGCCTTTTGGCCCTTCTTGACTGTGCCGAACCACTTTTCTGCCTAGTCCCACTGACCTGCACCTGGGACACATCCCTCCATTCCCCTCTCATCCATATACCTGTCCAAGTTTTTCTTAAATGTCAAAAGTGAGCCCGCATTCCCCACTTCACCTGGCAGCTCATTCCACACTCCCACCACTCTCTGCGTGAAGAAGCCCCCCCACAATGTTCCCTTTAAACTTTTCCCCCTTCACCCTTAACCCATGACCTCTGTTTTTTTTTCTCCCCTGGCCTCAGTGGAAAAAGTCTGCTTGCATTCACTCTATCTATACCCATCATAATTTTATACACCTCTATCAAATCACCCCTCATTCTCCTACGCTCCAGGGAATAAAGTCCTAACCTATTCAACCTTTCTCTGTAACTCAGTTTCTTAAGTCCCGCCAACATCCTTGTAAACCTTCTCTGCACTCTTTCAACCTTATTAATATCCTTCCTGTAATTAGGTGACCAAAACTGCACACAATACTCCAAATTCAGTCTCACCAATGTCTTATAGAACCTTACCATTACATTCCAACTCTTATACTCAATACTTTGATTTATAAAGGCCAATGTACCAAAAGCTTTCTTTACAACCCTATCTACTTGTGAAGCCACTTTTAGGGAATTATGTACCTGTACTCCCAGATCCCTCTGTTCTACTGCACTCCTCAGTGTCCTACCATTTACCTTGTAAGTTCTACCTTGGTTTGACCTTCCAAAGTGCTTCTGTACCTCCTTATGGTAACAATGAGAGGACAACATGTCCTGGGTGATGGGGGCCCTTACTGATGGACGCCACCTTTCTGTGGCATCATTTCTTGAAGATGTCTTTATACCACGGAGGCTAGTACTTAAGATGGAGCTGAATAGTTTTACAGCTCTCTGTAGCTTCTTTTGGTCCTGTGCAGTAGCCTCACCACCCACCCCTCTCCCCCATACCAGACAGTGATAAAGACTGTCAGGATGTGCTCCACAGTACGTCCATAGAAGTTTTTGAGTGCGTTATGTGACAAACCAAATCTCCATAAACTCATAATGAAATATAACTGCTATCTTGCCTTCTTTATAGCTGCATCAGTATATTGGGACCATGTTAAGATCCTCAGAGATCTTGATACCCAGGAATGTGAAATTGCTCATTCCCTCCACTTCGGATCCCTCTATGAGGATCTGTTTGTGTTCCTCGTCCTACACTTACTGAAGTCCTTTATCAGCTCTTTGATCTTACTGACATTGAGTGCAAGGTTGCTGCTACAAAATCACTCAACTAGCTGGGCTATCTCACTTCCTTATGCCCTCTTTTCTCCATTTGAGTTTCTGCGAACAGTGGTTGTATCATCTGCAAATTTATTGATGGCATTTGAGCTATGCCTAGCCACACAGTCATGAGTATAGAGAGAGGAGAGCAGTGGGCTAAGCACACATCCCTGAGGTGCGCCAATGTTGATCGCCAGCAAGGAAGAGGTATTATTATCAATCTGCACAGATTGTGGTCTTCCAGTTAGGAAGTCAGGGATCCAATTGCAGGGTGAAGTACAGAGGGGCAGATTCTGCAGCTTATTGATCAGGACTGTAGGAATGATGGTGTTAAATGCTATGCTGTGGTTAACAAACAGCATCCTGACAAAGGTGTTTCTGTTGTCCAGGTGATCTAAGGCCATGTGAAGAGCCATGGAGATTGTGTCTGTCGTAGACCTATTGTGGTGATAGGCAAATTGCAGTGGTCCAGGTTCTTGGTGAGGATGGGGTTGGGTCTAGCTATAGCCAATCTCTCAAAGCACTTCAGCATCATAGATGTGAGTGCTACTCTTCTTGGGCACTGGTATAATTATTGCTCTTTTGAAGTAGGTGGGAACTTCCGACAATAGCTGTGAGAGGTTGAAAATGTCCTTAACTACACATACCAGTTAGTTGCACAAGTGTTGTGTCAGTAATGATCAAAGATACTATTACAAGACTATAGGAAAGCATGACGTTGTACAAATTCAAAAGATATTTCATTTAGTGCTGGAAGCATAATATTAATGGGTGCTTTTATAGGAGTAAACTTCTAAGGACTGTAACTCTTGACTAGATAGCAACTTTCGACTAAATTTGATCCAATAATGTCAGTCACACGGCATGGTACAAATTTGAACTACTTTCAGATTTAGGAGACAATATGTTTATCGTATGTGCTTATGTAGCATAGCCAACCAAAGGGAATCTTTTACATCAATGATCAATTCCATTAGTCTGAGAAAACAATAATATATAGAACAAAGAGGAGGAATTCCTGAACTGTGTACAATAAGAACTTTTGTTGCCAGTTTTATCTGTAGTAAGTACCACATTTGAATGAGAAGTATGCTACTGGGGGAAAATATTCCCTGATGAATGTAACTTTCTTTATACATGCAGGCCGATTAGGTGTGTACAGTATTTTCTGTTTTATTGGTAAATTATATTAGTCTAATATTGTCACATCTATCATGGTACAGTGAAAACTTGTCTTGGTTCCCATTTTTGCAGATAGTGTACATACAGTAGCTTCTTATGTTTTAAAGTAGTTATGGATAAAGATAGCAATAGGCCAGGAATCTTTGTAAATCCAAAACTGCGTAAATAAGAAGAAGGCCAACTGGTAGAAGCAAAATGAGACCCTTTACTTGCAGGCAAGTCTTCATCTGCCCAGTGGGAAGCATTCAAAGGAAAAAATAATAAGAGTTCAGGGCTATCATGTTTATTTAAAATTGAAATCCAAGGGCAACAAGTACAGGGAACTCTTGATGTTAAGGAATATTGAGGATTGAATACAGAGTAAAAGATACTGATAGCAGATATAGAAAACTAATTACAGTGGAGGCCTCTCTAGAGTTTAAAAAATAATAAGGGGGCACTTAAAAGTGAAATTTTGAAGGCAAAAGTGGGTACAAAATATCACTGGCAGATTGGATTAAAGAAAATCCAAAAACCTCACATGACCTTACATGTTACTGTATGCATGGACTGGACTTTCTCTGTAACTTTCACACTTTATTCTGCATTCTTTTATTGTTTTGCATTGTTGTAATGAAATGGTCTGTAAGAAACAGTTTTTCACAGCACTTCAGTGAGTATGACAAAAATAAACCCATTTACCATGAGCTAGCTACACCCTGTTCCAATGACCACACAATGCCACATCAGTTATGCCTTTGCTACATTAAGATGATTAGTTAATATCTGAGATCATCCCAGGCTTACTCATGACTAAATCTCATGAGGACTTTCTTATGTTGCTATGCGTGCCTCTGTAGTTTTTCAGATCTCAAGACACCAATAGATGCATCAATGAAGAACATAGCAACTTTTATAATCTCTGGTTGTTCCAAAGTGTTATACCAGCAATTAAGAGTCTATCGTTACTTCACTCACTTTATTTGTGACTGGTTTAGCCTTTCACAGACCTCAGATGGACAGGATGCACAACCCCCCTCCTTCATCTTCATCATCCACACCAGGGCTGTACACTCCGCTCACACATGACTCGGTAGCCAAACATCCGAGCAATCGCATTGTCAAGTTTGCCAGCGTCGCAACTGCAGTGGGGCTCATCACCAACAAAAATGAAGTGGCGTACAGAGAGGAAGTGGAAGAGCACGAGGCCAGGCAAATAGCTTCTTCCTCAATGTCAACAAGTCAAAGGAGATGATTATTGACTTCAGGAAAACATGCACCACTTAAATCCCCCTTCATATCGGTGGCACTGCAGTAGAAACAGCAAGCCATTTCAAACCCCTGAGAGTGTACATCTCACACAACTCTTCACAGCCTCCAGGAACAAGAAAGCTCACCAATGCCTCTACTTTCTGAGGAGGATGAAGACAGCTGGACTATCTACATCAAAACTTAAGATCTTCTACTGATGCACAGTTGAGACCATCCTAACACACTGCATCACTGAGTGGTGTAGAAATTGTACTTTGGCAGACAGGAGGACTCTACAACGGACTGTTAGAACTGCCCAATGCATCATTGGCACCAGCCTACCTGCCATCAAGGACATATATACAGAAAAGAGATGAGAAAATGCCAACAATATCTTGAAGAATTCTATCCACCCTGCCTAGGCTATGCAGCATCCACACCAGGAACACCAGACTCAAAAACAGTTATTTCCCCAAGTATTCAGGTTGATCAACACCTCCTTCCATTAATCCCTGAATTACACTCCTATCATTTCCTGTCAGAGCCACCTTATGTACAGATACTCCTATACCTAGTGTCACTTTATGTACATAAGTCAGTCTAAATTTATAAGGTAATTTTATGTATTTAAATTTATTGTGTTTTATTGTGTTCTTTATATTTATTGTTCAGTGTTGCATTCAATCCAAAGTAACAATTATTCCATTCTTCTTTAAACTTGTGTACTGACAAATGGCAATAAATAATCTTGAATCTTGAATGTGTATCTGAAGTTGTGTCATTAATTTGTAACTCAGCTATCGTCATAAGGTGTAGCTCAGTAACAATCTTCTTCAAATTAGTGGGTTATTTTATTCCAAAATTTCAGTTCTACTGCAATTTTGCTTGTCATTCATTTAGCCTTTTTAAAAATTAAAATTGACATATATTTGACTGCTGTTATATCCCTTGAACCATGATATTGTTGGCCACTAATTCGTTTCCTCAGGTTGATCAGGGGAAAGGTCTCTACTCCATTCTGGTGATCCTACTTTGAATTATACGCTGACTTTAATTAGCCTTAGTCTTATTTTAGGCTGTTTGACAGCATTTTTACAAGAACTGTTCTGAACTGGTAGGCACTGCAGAAAATATACACAACTGTTTGGCAATAAACATGTAAAGTCGATGCAAGAGTAAGCAGAAACATTGGGACTGGCTGCAATACTAAAAATAACAATAAAAATCATGCAAGATAAATAATGCAGTAACAGTGAAATGTTATGTTAATTTACACTCAATTTAATGAAGATTATTGTTTGCTTTAGTGCCATTTCATTGTAAATATATCAAATTTTGAAGAAAATATGAAAATTTATGTTTCATATCCTTACAGGTTTTCGTTCCTCATCTCTGCTTTCCATTGTAACTTGCGAGTTAAGCTGAAAAAAATGGGACTGTTATGGATGGGTGTTTTACGGCATATATTAAACTATGCTGACAATGATTGCAATAATGATAATGTTCTGTAATATTTGGCATCAAGAATATTTGCAAGTGCAATTCCTTGTCAGCTTTAAATTTTTCTTGAATAAAAATTAGCACAATGATAATACACAGTGCTTTCTGTTGTAATTGATACAGAAAGCATACCAAATAAGTATTTCCAAAATTGAGTTCGATTCTATGTTCATTTGTAAAACTATACATATAAAATTGACAATGAAAGTTGACTACTTTAACAGATTTGTGATAAGCTTATGATCGATATTATAACATCTCAGACATTATTTTGACTTACATTTTAACTCTAGTTTTGTACCAAATGGAACAATATTTTATGGGTGGGAACGGGAGTGAAGGGACTCAGGATAGGACAGATGGTAAAATAGCAAAGGTAGCATGCAGTCAGACCGTCAGGAAGGGCAGGCAGATAATAGGACAAAATTGCAGCCTGCAGGGTGAGTATCAGTGCATTAGGGATACAGATTCAAAAACGGTAGCAAATACAGTACTCAGTGTGTTATGCATGGAGTATAAGGAATAAGGTGGATGATCTTGTTGTACTATTACGTTCTGTCAGGTATGATGCTGTGGCCATCACTGAATCGTGACTGAAGGATGGTTGTAGTTGGGAGCTGAATGTCCAAAGTCAAACGTCGTATTGGAGGGATAGAAAGGTAGGCGGAGGTAGTGGTGTGGCTCTGCTGGTAAAGGATGGCATCAAATCAGTAGAAATATGTGACATAGATTCAGAAGATGTTGAACTCTTGTGCATTGAATTAAGAAACTTCAAGGGTAAAAGGACCCTGATGGTAGTTATATACAAGTCTCTCAACAGTAGCTGGGATGTGGACCACAGATAACGATGGGAAATAGAAAAGGCATGTCAAAAGGGCAATGTTATGATAGTCATGGGAGATTTTAACATGCAGGTCAATTGGGAAAACCAGGTTGGTAATGGATCACAAAAGAATGAGTTTGTTAAATGCTTATGAGATGGCTTTTGAGAGCAGTTTTTCATTGAGCCTACTAGGGAGCAGCTATACTGGATTGGGTGTTATGTAATGAATTGGAGGCAAATAGGGAACTTCAGGTAAAAGAACCCTTAGGAGGCAGTAATCACAGCATGATTGAGTTCAACTTGAAATTTGGAAGGGAGGAAGTAAGGTCTGATAAAGCAGTATTTCACTGGAGTGAGGAAATTACAGTGTATGAGAGAGGAGTTGGCCAAAGTAAATTGGAAGGAGCTGCTGGCAGGGATGACAGCAGAGCAGCAGTGGCATGAGTTTCTGGGAAAATGAGGAAGGTGCAGGATAGATGTATTCCAAAGATGAAGAAATACTCAATGGAAAAATAGTACAAATGTGGCTGACAAGGGAAGTCAAAACTAATGTACAACAAAAGAGTGGGCATACAACAAAGCAAAAATTAGCAGGACGATAGAGGATTGGAAAGCTTTTAAAACACTACAGAGAGCAACTAAAAGAATCATCAGGTGGAAAAAGATGAAATATGCAAGCAAGCTAGCAAACAATATCAAAGTGGATAGTAAAAGCTTTTTCAAGTATGTAAAAAATAAAAGAGAGATGTGAGTTGATACAGGACTGCTAGAAAATGAGGCCAGAAAAATAATAATGGAGGACAAGGAGATGGTAGATCAACTAAGTGAGTATTTTGTATCAGACTTCACTGTGGAACACACTATCAGTGTGCCAGGTGTTGAAGGGTGTGAGGGAAGAGAAGTGAGTGCAGTTACTATTACAAGAGAGAAGGTGCTCAAAAGCTGAAAGATCAAAGGTGCATAAGTTACTGAACCAGATGAATTGTACCTGATGATTCTGAAGGCAATAGAGGTAGAGATTGTGGAGCCATTAGTAATGATCTTTCAAAAATCATTGGACTCTGGCATGGTGCCAGAGGATTGGAAAATCACCAATTGTTACTCCACTCTTTAAGAAAGGAGGAAGGCAGCAGAAAGGAAATTATAAAGCAGTTAGCTTGACCTCAGTGGTTGGGAAGATGTTGGAGTCAGTTATTAAGGATGAAGTTAGGGAGTACTTGATGACATAGGACAATATAAGACAAAGTCAGCATGGTTTCCTAAGGGAAAATCTTGCCTGACTTACCTGTTAGAATTCTTTGGGGAGATTACAAGTAGGATAGATAAAGGGAATGTAGTAGATGTTGTATATTTGGATTTTCCAAAGGCCATTGTCAAGGTGCCACACATGAGGCTGCTTATCAAGTTAAGAGCTCATGGTATTATTGAGAAGTTACTAGCATGGTTAGAGCATTGGTTGACTGGTAGGAGGCAGCGAGTGGGAATAAATGGATCCTTTTCTAGTCAGCTGCCAGTGACTAGTGGTGTTCTGGAGGGTCAGTGTTGGAATCACTTCTTTTAATGCTGTGTATAAATGATTTAGATGATGAGATAGATGGCTTTGTTGCCAAGTTTGCACATGAAATAAAGATTGGTGGAATGTTGAGGAAATAGGAAGGCTGCAGAAGGTCTTAGACAAATTAGGAAAATGGGCAAAAAAGTAGCAAATGAAATACAATGTTGGAAAATGTTGGAATACATCATGCACTTAGGTAGTAGAAATAAATGTGCAAACTGTTTTGTAAATGGGGAGAAAATCCAAAAGTCTGAGATGCAAAGGGACTTGGGAGTCCTTGTGCAGAATACGCTAAAGTTTAACTTGCAGGTAGAGTTGGTAGTGAGGAAGGCAAATGCAATGTTAGCATTCATTTCAAGAGGTCTGGAATACAAGAACAGGTATATATAAGGATATGAGGCACTGTTGAGGCCTCAGCTTGAGTATTGTAATCAATTTTGAACTTCTCATTTGAAAAGATGTGCTGGCATTTGAGAGGGTTAAGAGAATGTTTACAAGGATGATTCTGGGATTGAGAGGTTTATCATGTGAGGAACGTTTGATGGCTCTGAGTCTGCACTCATTGGAATTTAGAAGGATGAGGGCAGATCTCATTGAAACCTTTCAAATGCTGAAATGCCGTGATAGAGTAGATGGGGAAAGGATGTTTCTCATGATAGGGAGTCTAGTACTAGATGGCACAGCCTCAAGGCAGAGGGACATCCATTTAAAACTGAAATGTGGAGAAATTTCTTTAGCCAGAGGGTGATGAGTTTGTGGAATTTGTTACCACAGGCAGCTCTGGAGGCCTGGTCATTGGGTGCATTTAAGGCAGAGAGTGATAGGTTCTTGATTTGACACAGCATCAAAGGTTATGGGGTGAAGACTGGGGAGTGGGGCTGAGGAGGGGAAAAAAGATCAGCCATGAATGAATGGCTGACCAGACTAGATGTACCAAATGGCCTAATTCTGTTACTATGCCTTATGGATTTAAGGTCTTATAATTGACTTGGGGTGGAGCTTTTGGTCCTTGTTAATTGCAACTATTTATATGAAAGTGGGTAATCACAGTGGCAAACATATAAATAATTATATGTGCTTCATGATTCAAAGTTATACCTTCCCACCTTTATGTTTTTGTCCCAGCTTGTGCACAAAAGCAGCTCTTCAAATTTCTTGTGAGACCTGCTCAATTATTAATTTGAAGGCGACCTGGTTGAATATATGACAGGTGAAGGAGTCTTGCACTGCGATCTCTTTTCACACATGCCCTCTTAAAGCATCCTTTAAAACTACATAACATTGTATATATTCTCTCTCATGCACTGGAATTCCCTCCCTTGCTTCAAATAATGCCATCACTGATTAGCAAGCCAGGTATTTTGCCTTAATCTTGATCCAACTGTTTCCTGACCAGCAATCTGATATCCCCTCAAGGCTGAACTTCACACTTGCCAACTATCAGAAGGCCAACTATTGCCACTGATCTCCGGGCTGACACTTGCTTTCCCTAATGCTACTAGCAGCTTAAAGGCAATGAATAAAAGCAAGTAAATCCAATTAATTATGTTCCCATTTTTCATTATCACTAAGCTTGTGTCACACTTGGGAGGAGGTTTAAAGCAATTGCTGGGTTTAAGTCTTTTGATGCGCAGAGTTAATGAGTTCTCTGTCATTGCTTTTTACTTATCAAAAGCATTGAAGAGAGAAAGGAAGTGGTGAACAATAAAATAATCAGGATGCTTTCATTGCCTGGAAAATTAAAGGGATGTACGATCCTCACAGTTCTGGGTCTAATTATTGGCCCTCTGTACCAAGCCTATTAAAGGGGCACAGGATGGAAAGGTACAATAACATGAATTGACCTCTCCATCCAACAGTATCCAATCTCTGTTGCTTCTGAGGATATAAAGTCATAGAGCACCACAGCACTGAAACAGCCCCTTCAGCCCATCTAGTCCAGGATGAAGTTATGTTGTCTAGACTCATCGATTCGCAACCAGCCCTCAGGCCTCCATATCCCTCCATCCATGTACTTGTCCAAACTTCTCTTAAATACTGCAATCTAACCCACACGCACCACATCTTCTGGCAGCTCATTCTACACTTCCACCATTCTCTGAATGAAGAAATCCCCCTCAGGTTCCCCTTCAATATTTCACCTTTAACCCTTAATATATGATCTCCAGCTGTAGTCTCGCCCAACTACGGTGGAAAAAGCCTGACATTTACCTTATCTAAAACCCTCATAATTTTCTATATCTATTAAATCTCTCCTCATTCTCCTACACTCCAGGGAATAAAGTTTTAACCCATTCAACCTTCTCCTACAACTCAGATCCTCAACCCTGAAGATCCTTGCCAGGGACTCTTCATCAAATTCATAAACCATCAGCTTTTAGATAACAATATGTAAACTAACATATTCAGAAGACCTGAAGATCTGCAGTCCTTAGTTGTCCCCCTCCCACCAAGACAGTGTGTAGTGCTTAAGTTACTGGGTTAGCAGGCAAACCTCTGGTCTACTGGTGGCTAGTGACATGATTTTGAATCCCACCACGAGAGCTGTAAAATTTTAATTTAGAAAGCAATAAATCTAGAACTAAAGCAAAAAAGGGTCTGGAAACAAAGAAATGTAGTAAAAACTCATATGGATTACTGATGCCCTTCAGTAGTGGAAAACTTTTATCTTTGGCGAGTACACCTACTTGCCTCTTCTACCAATGATATACCACAGGACATTTAGGGATGGAGAATAAATGCTGGCATTTCTAGTGATGTTCATGTGCTCTAAATTAATAACACATAAAAAATATTGCAACTATTACATCTCTTCACACTAACCACCGTACTCCCAGAGGGAATGATGTACGTACTTGAGAATGTCAGAAATCCAGTGTAATATCTTGCTGACAATTTTCTACTGAAGCTCCCATCAAGTTTAGCAGAATCTGAGAATAATCAGTTCTCATAATTATTTCTCCTATTCCCTCTAAGCTCTCAATATCTGCTGTTCACAATGATCTTCAATGCAGCATGATTTTTTTTTACATGAAACTACATTATATATAAAAACAAAATAGTGGCTAAAGTTCAGGTCAAATGTTGAGGGGAAAGGGAGTTCAAAAAAACACCTCAATTAGAAGAAAATGTGACTGATGGAGTTGCTTGTCACTGAAACTATCAAGGGGAACCATTATCACTTGAAAATACACCACAGGCCAAAGAGACATGGTAACCAGTGTGAGAAGCAAAACGGATTCTGTAAGATTAGATGACCTAATAAAGCATCAGGTTCTCCCTTAAGGCCACAAGAGGTACCTAGGAATGAGTAATGGAGATGCAGAGACAACTCTCTAGTTCCATGTAATAAAGGCAGCTGCAAGAAAAGGTAGAATGTTACATTTCCCAAATCCCAAACTCTCTGTAGTGTATTGTTTACCCAGCAAGTTAAAGTCATTCAATTGTTAAGTTTAGTTCACAGTTGTTGCTTGCTTCCAAACTAGGAGTGTCTTTAAAAAAGCTGGAGAAATGTATATAATTACGTTCCAGGCACAGACCAGCTGCTGATCCTGAAAATATTCGGCCAGATTGAGCTGACTGAAAGAAGTTTAGACCTCAGAGCATTTATGAGTAATGCACCTGCTTGGGCAAATCTGGAAGTCCAGGATATGCTGGAGAACACATACATTCCGCTGACGTTCTCTTAACATCACTCAGTTCTGTTGTGAGCTGTTCAGAGATTTGATCCACTTTACATCAGGTTCTCAGCTTTATGGGGACTGCTGACATTTTGGAGAAATTTAACTGCGTGTTTTTATTTAAGTTACGTTTTAATTATTTGTCAGCATTTCAGAGGTTCATAATTAAATTTACTATTTCATTTTTTTAATATGATTAATCATGGAAATATGGAAATATACAACACAGAAACATTTCCTTTTATCGGGCCTCAGCTGTGCTGACTGTGATACAAATGTATGTTAGTCCGATTTAACTTCATTAGTATCACTCTTTGCCTTTCCGATCTAAATATCTGACCTAATGCTTTTAAAACATGGTCATTGTATCTGCCTCTCCTACCGTCTCTGCTAACTTATTCCAAATATCTATCACCCACCCCTGTGTGTAAAACATACCTTTCATATCTTTAAATTTCTACCCTCAGTTTCCATCTAGTTCTAGAATCCCCTGGTCTAGATTGGGGTGTAGCGGGAAGACTGACTTCCTATCATATCTGCACCTCTCATGATTTTATAATGATCTATAATGTCACACCTTGGACTCCCATGTTCCATTTAGAGTAAACCCAGCCTAACCAATCTCTCTATAGCTATAGCCCTACATTCTAGGCAACATCCTGCAGTGGAGAGAGTGCAGAAGACATTCACCAGGAATAGACATTCACGTTGTCTATGTTCTTCTGATGGTCAAACATAGAATAATACAACATGGGAACAGGCCCTGGCCCATAATGTTGTGTTGAACTTCAACAGTTATGTTTCTTCATGTCAACTGCAGATTTTCATATCGTTGCTTTCACATTCCTATCCTTGTCATTAACATACACTTAGTGGCCTCTTTGTTAGGTACTCCTCCTGTACAGCTGCTCATTAGTGCAAACATCTAATCAGATAATCATGTGGACCAACTCAATGCATGAACGCATGCAGTCATAGTCAAAAGGGTCAATTGTTGTTCAAAACAAACGTCAGAATGGGAAGAAATGTGATCCAAGTGACTGTGGAATGATTGATGGTGCCAGACGGGTTATCTCAGAAAATGCTGATCTCCTAGGATTTTCGCACACAACTCCTTCTAGAGTTTACAGGAAGCAATGCAGAAATGAAAAAAAAAACATGCAGTGAATGTCAGTTCTTCAGGTGAAATCACCTTATTAATGAAAGTGGTCAGATGAGAATGATCAGACTGGTTCAAGCTGATAGCAGGGTGACAGTAACTCAAATAACCACATGGTACAACAGTGGTGGGCAGAAGACCATCTCTGAACACACAACACATCGAATCTTGAAGTGAATGGGCTACAGCAGCAAAAGATTATGAGCATGCACTCAGTGAGCATTTTATTAGGTACTGGAGGTACCAAACAGAGTGGCCACTGTGTGTAGGTCAGAATTTTCTTTTGTTAAGTATTTGATCTAAGTTAGTTTGGGAACCAGCTGACTGACCACTCTACTTGAGTGAGCTGGAATTAAGGGCCATTTCTCCAGCAGAAATATGAAGTTTTGTATTTAAGTTAGTTGTACAAATGATGTTCTTATTTTCTCACAAAATATTTGCAGGAAAATCTGGTCTTCCATAAATTGTTTGCATCTGATATTGCCTGTGGGTCTGTTGTTTATTCCTCAATATTAATAACTTTTATTCTGAGAAGCAAAGAAATCATATTTTCATTCCTTTTATCGATGTCTTTTGATGTATTATAAGGGCAATTTTAATTTTATGCTTTATAAAAACTTACTATAAAGTTATCCTTGTAGGACATAAATTGTAAACTGTATTACAGAATATGACTGTGAAAGGAAACATAGTAGATGTGTTCTTATCAATAAGAAAGCATTCAAACATAAAACATGAATACAATACAAAATCACTGCACCTTGGTTGATGTAAATAGTAATCTCTTTTATATGTTTTGTCTCCATGGAGATTTGGAAGAGATGTCCATGAAATGGTAAAGAAAGCTGTGTTTGAGGAAAAGAGAATTTGAAGCAGAACTATTATGTTTTTATTCAAGGTTAAAAGGATGGCAAAATTTGTCCAGATATTACATTTTCTTGGGGGTGTGATGCACTGTGTTGTATATTGAAGTTGTTCTTATTTTTTGATGCGTGGTGCTGTATTTCCCCTCATTAAATGATCAGGCTAGTCCTGCCAAATGGTCTCGGCCTGAAACGCTGACTGTACTCGTTTCCATAGATGCTGCCTGGCTCACTGAGTTTCTCCAGCATTTTACGTGTGTTGCTTAGATTTCCAGCCTCTGTAGACTTTCTCTTGTTTTTTTTGTAAACTTTTCACATTAGTTCAAAAGAATTCAGAATTATTTGAAGCGCTGACTTTGGTTTAAAGAGCACTCAAATTTGTGTCCCAAAACTCTGACCTCATAAAATATTGCCAAGTTGGTGATGATGGTTTTAATGAACAGATGGTTTTTGAGGGGTCAAAGAAATATGTCTCAGATCCTAGACACTCTTCCTAATGGAAATATCCCCCCTATGTCCACTTTATCCAGGTATTATAGTACTTGGTAGGTTTTAATGAGATCCTCACCTTGTCCTTCTGAACTCCATCGTGCACAAGCCCAGAAAAATTTCCTCACACCAATAAGCTTCCTAAGGTCTATTCATCCAACAGGGCCTGACTGGAAAATACTCTCTATATTCATTAACACCAGTTCAATCGGTTAGACTAAATTTTCAGAGATTTATGATGTTGCTACTCAAAGCCTGAAAGATTAATTTTTTTATTAGTTTTTCTATACATTTTACAAATTAAAAACCCCCAAATCACAATAAGGAACATTGATACAGTGCAAAATTAAGCATACAATGACAATATGCTACAAAGGAAGAGAATTTAACAAAAAAGCTCCCCAAGCCCCACAACACAAAAAAAAACTCCAGACCAACCACAACACAATATAGAGAATATAAATCAGGACAATCAAACTCCCAGACTGTGAATACACTTAGCAACAGAGGATAATAATGCCTACTACCAGAAAAAAAAGGGAGCTGAAAGCAAGGGACCGAAAAGAAAAAAAAAACCCTAGTCAAGAGGAAGGTTATGAAAGTACTCGATAAAAGGTCCGCAGACCTTATGGAACTTTAGATCCGAATTAAGAACTGAGTAATGAATTTTTTCGAGGTCCAAGCAAGCCATAATGTCGTTAAGCCATTGAGCATGGGTGGACGGGGCAACATCTCTCCATCTAAGGAGGATCAAGCGTCTAGCCAGGAGAGATGCAAAGGACAATATTTGGCATTTGGTCGGACTCAGACGTAAATCTGTCTCGCCCCAGAAACCGAACAAAGCAATTAAGGGGTTTGGTTCTAGGTGCTGATTCAGAATATACGATAACGTAGTGAAGACATCTTTCCAAAATTTCTCCAAGCTAGGACAGAACCAGTACATATGAATGAGAGAGGCCACCCACACCCCTCTTGCATTTATCACAGAGCGGACTAATGTTAGGGTAGAATCGAGATAGTTTAGATTTAGACATATGGGCTCTATGAACAATCTTAAACTGTAAAAGGGAATGGCGCGCACAAAGAGAGGTTGAGTTAACCGATTTGAGAATCGAGTCCCAGCTCTCATCAGATAAGGAGGTATTTAAATCCTGCTCCCAGGCCATTTTAATTTTATCCACAGGGGCCCATCGTAAGGCTGCTAATTTATCTCGAATAATTGATATTAAACCTTTACCTAGTGGATTAATGGAAAGAAATAAGTCCATAGCATTTTTCGCAGGCATTTCAGGAAAGTTAGGAATTAAAGGAGCAATAAAGTGTCTAATTTGGAGATATCTAAAAAAATGAGCATTGGGCAGATTGAACTTTACAGAGAGCTGCTGAAAGGAAGCGAAGCGATTATCAATGAAAAGATCTTCAAAATGTCTAATGCCCTTCCTATACCAAACATGGAATGCTGAATCGTACGTAGTAGGTAAAAAAAGGTGATTATGTACGATAGGGCTGGAAACGGAAAAACCATGGAAACCATAACATTTCCTAAACTGAGCCCATATACGCAAGGTGTGTCTAACAAGAGAAAGATTAATTTTGCTCTTCACAGCACCACCTTGCAAAAGTTGAAGCAAACAGCGAAATCAATCCGCTCATTAGAGAGATTATTTGAATATTTAAATGAACGGATCTGAGTAGCGGTGATTAAAAGATAGATTTTCCCTGACTTCATTTGGAGACTATCGTACGCAAATTGCAGAGATGGGGCAAATTTCTAGAAAGCTGGCTATCTGCCTGTTTTGATGCCCTGTGTAAATTTCAGAAAGTAATGCTAATGAGGGAGATGAGGAAATCTCTAGCTGACCGATTCATTTCTTTGGTCAACCATTTACAGGTTATCCCAAAGCAGGAATACTTAAAGGCCTCATCTTACCTTTCATCACACACTCCTGTCTCTTTTAGAGGGTTATTGATGACATAAAAATATCTGATGATGTAAGATAAGCACAATTTAATTCCCTTTCTCATTGGACATGCTATTCCCAGAGTGTTTGTGTTCAATAATAGTTGATATTCATTATCATCCAGATTATCTCATTTTTTGAACTAAGTCACAAATTAAAATCAGACAGGAATTTTCATAACTCCTAAGAGAGGTCTGATTATCGAAGTCAGAAACAATGGTTTCATTTCATTAAATTATGCTCCACGCTGTCTGAGATAGGTAAGTGTGAATAAATAGAGGAACCCTAGTTATTTATAAACATTTCTCATGCAAGCTCAGACCAGCTAACAAGACTGACCAATTAAACAATAACAAATTGTTGGAGGAATTCAGCCAAATCAGGCAGCATCTGTGGAGAGAAATGGATGGTGGGTGTTTCAGACTGAGGTCCTTCACCTGGACTGACAGATTGAGAGAAGGGCAAGAGCTGGCAAAGTGAATAAAGTAAGGGGTGTTGATTGGCAGAGTGGAAAACTGTGATAGAGGCTGGGAGGTCATCGGTGCTATCACTGAAGGGCTAAAGATGATGGAAACTGTTAAGAAAGGAAGGTTGGGCATGTGGGTGGGCACAGTAGCAGAAGGGCTCCAGTGAGAGGAGTACATGGCTGCTGCTCAGATGCAATGCATGGAGCAGGGAGATGAGGGTTGCTTGGGAATGTGGGTGGGTTTAGGAGAAATTCGGTGGATCAAGAGTGAGAAAATGGAGACAGAGTGAGCATCTTTCCTGAAAGTGGAAACAATCAAACTGTGGAGGAGTTCATTATAATTCTGTTTAGAGATACAGTATGGTAACAGGCCCTTCTGGCCCAATGAACGTGCATTACCCAACTATACGCATGGGACCAATTACCTACTAAAATGTACGCCTTTGAAAGTTGATGGTCATGCCAGAATTTAACAGCAAGAACAGCGTCATATTTTCCAGGACTTTTTCTCTATCAGACTTTTGATGTATTTATTTAATATGTTACTGCTATATCAGCATAAGTGGATACAATGGCCTGAAAGATACTCAGCACTTGCCAGAGTTTCACTCAAGAATTATCAGGGAAGTGCTTTTCGTGGCATGACTTGTATCTGGTTTCCATGTCCACACACCACACTATGAAAGTGAGAGACATGCTGGAGATCCCATGCTGCCACACACGACCTTTCTCTCCACAGCTAGACACAGCATTTGAGTCCAGGGGAGAGCTCAGGTATGCAGAGCTGACAAGCAGAGGATACATTTTGCAATTGACCTCTCAGCTCTCACCAGCTGTGGCTACCAGATGTTGAACAGTCATTGACCTGGATTGAGCTGTTAATTGCAGTTCAATGTCTGGCATCTTTTTCCTTTACTTTACTTGATTATTTTGAATTAATTTATATTGCATGACATGTTTTGAATATATTTACATTTTTTTTATTGATTTCAATAATGTGAATGCTTTTTGAACTGTTTGAAAAGTTTCAGATTGTCACAGTTCAATGGCCTTTAACAAAGGGTGTGCAGAGCAAAAGCGGCCAATGTTATTGAAATGGTAGGTATTGTCATGAAGAGGACATGTACTATAGTCACAGCACCATAGTAAGTTGGATGACAGACGATGAACAATGTGGTAATAGCCCAGACGGAATTGGAAACAATGAATAGAAAAGAGTATTTGAGTCAGGAAATAGTAAGGTGGAGGAAATTTTACTCCTCTGTGAGTGAGATAATGTTTGTGCACATGGCCCATTCACTGGTGCTCAGAGCTTGGTCAGAGACTTGACACTGGCAGTGTTGACCTGGGAGAAGACAGTCATTGTTTCCCAGATGCTGCCAGTTTGAAAGATTTTAGAACTTCATGAATTTGTGTCTGTTCCTGGTTATTCATAGCATTTAAGAATACAGAGGTACAGAGATCATTGCAGCTAAATAGGCCTCAACTGCTGAGTTGAGGTCCTGGCCTTCGATATTATTTTCCTTGGTTGTTGTTTCATATGGCATGGCCTGGGAGGGGCAGGCATGAGTCTGTCCATTCGGGAGCCAGGGTTGGACCAATCTTCATCCGGCATCTTGTCCACAGCCATTCCGTCATGCGTGGCCCAGTGTTAGCATCGCCTGATGGAATCCTTGAAGCATGCAAGCCTCCACATGACATCAATATGTTAGTCCAGGTCGTGGAGATTTTCCTTGGCCAGCTGGGGTCTGTGGTCATGTTCTAGAGACAGTGATGAGTGTCATTATTTTGTCTGTCTTTGCTTAGAGGTGGCTCCTCAGACATAGAAGGCAGTTCACATTTTCCACGGTCTTGTTATGAACCTTTAATGTTAAGGTAGGGGGCAGGTTTCTAGGGGACACAAGTATTTATTTTAAATGAGTAATCCCACTCTCTCGTATTCCTCAGTGGTGAAGTGATTAACGACTTGGAGCTGAGCATCCAAATGTCTGCATATGTGAACATCATTAGCAAAGTACATCTCAATGCCTGAGGGTGAGGAGACTTTGGTTCTGGAGGGGAAGCGACAGAAGTAAATGGTTATCTGTTCATCCCATCAATTAACTCCATTCAAACAAGAAGCTTGGTGGTGGAATGGTGCAGCTCACCCTGGACTGAATGTGGTAAAGCTATTACAGTGTTAAAGTGGACAACCGCCTCATGGGGAAGAGCTGTGTGTCATCAGTGCACGTGTGAGAATACCTAATGAAGAGCTCGTTACTACAATACACCATGAGCTCGTTCAACCCATTAGCTGTCAGTCATCATCCTGCTGAGAAACTTCTTCAGCCCCATTTCCCCTTTCCCAAATACCCGCACCCCATCAGCCATGGATTAATTATCCACTTTCATACTCTAAATATAAATGACATTAATCAGCTAACGGGAAATCAGTATAGATGCAGTGACAATGCAATCTGTACACAGAGCACACATGAGTTTGGATCAAACCCGTGTCCTTAGATCTATGAGGTAGTAATGCTAGACGACGCACTATTCTGCACCTGGGGTGTTGATGTTGGCTAGGATTTTGAGGTTTCTTCCCTAAGCTACTTCCAATTGCACCATGTTATCTATTATATCCGCCCACAGAAGTAAATGTCATCTATTTAATATCTCATCTGTGTCGCAGTGCAGTAGTGCATAAAAGAAGCTGCCAAAATTTTGTGTTGATAATTTTTGAGTGGGGCTTAAAGCTTGGCCTTCCTACTCAGAAACAATCTTGAGGTATTTATCCTCTATAGTCTAAACTGACATCACTAAAAGGAAAGAAATCACCCTTTCTCAAGAGGGACTACAGGACCACTTATTTTAAAAAAAACCCAGTTGAACTATTCATTTTATTTCTTTTACAATTATTCTCATTTAGTTCTTGGATTTTAGAGCAAAACATAGAACTGTTAAGAATTATGAACAATCAAGGATGACGCATTAAGTTTATTCGCTATATACATTTACATGTATTAGGAGTTTGCTGTGATGTGTTACCGTGACATGCGACAAAAGTAACAAAGTTCAACAATTATAATTGTACATACAACAGATGTGCAATCAGTGGTCATTTTATTAGGAACACCTGTACTCCTGCTTGTTAAGGCAAATATCTCATCAGACTATCATAAAAGCATTCCAACATGGTTAAGAGGTTCAGCTGTTGTTCAGACCAAACACCAGAATGGGAAAGAAATATTACTTAAGTGACTTTGACTGTGAAATGATTGTTAGGTCCAGACAGAGTGATTTGAGTACATCAGAAACTGCTGATCTCCTGGGAATTTCATGCACAACAGCCTCTAGAGTTTATGGAGAATGGTCTGAAAAGTGAAAAAAAAACTTCCAGTGGGCAGCAGTTCTTTTTTTTTAACAAAATATACTTTATTCCAAAATAAAATTATATATAATAACCATTCAAAGACTTTCAATTCGTTACAGTTGGTACCATTACTGTCTTTACATTTTCAAAGTTCTAATGTTTTGCCACCCAAGTGGCACTTTGTTCTTTCATATTTACATTCAGGGGGTATACCCCCAACCCCCCACCCCTCAACTCCCACGGGAGAAGGACCCTAGACTGTGGTCCTTCCCCACCGGGCCCTTGCGTGGCTGCACCGAGTTTGAGTGTGTCCCTCAGCACGTACTCCTGCAGCCGAGAATGTGCCAGCTGGCAGCATTCCCCCACGGACATCTCCGTGTGCTGGTAGACCATCAAGTTTCGGGCTGACCAAAGAGCATCTTTGACCGAGTTGATGATCTGCCAGCAGCACCGGATGTTGGTCTCAGTGTACGTCCCTGGGAACAGCCCGTAGATCAGACAGTCCTCTGTCACGCAGCTGCAGGGGATGAACCTCGACACTGCCCCTTCCATCCTCCTCCACACCTTCTCCGCAAACCCACAGTGTGCAAAGAGGTGGGTCACCGACTCCTCTTCTCCGCAGTCCTCCCGTGGGCAGAGGGGTGTGGAGATGACGTTCCAGGCGTACAGGAGGGATTGGACTGGGAGGGCCCCTCTCACCGCCAGCCAGGCGAGGTCTTTGAATTTTTTGAAGAAGTTACGAGGAATGTTGACGAGGGTAAGGCAGTGGATGTAGTCTATATGGACTTGAGCAAGGCCTTTGACAAAGTTCCACATGGAAGGTTAGTTAAGAAGGTTCAGTCGTTAGGTGTTAATGCTGGAGTAATAAAATGGATTCAACAGTGGCTAGATGGGAGATGCCAGAGAGTAGTGGTGGATAATTGTTTATCGGGATGGAGGCCGGTGACTAGCGGGGTTCCTCAGGGATCTGTTTTGGGCCCAATGTTGTTTGTAATATACATAAATGATTTGGATGATGGGGTGGTAAATTGGATTAGTAAGTATGCCGATGATACTAAGGTAGGAGGTGTTGTGGATAATGAGGTGGGTTTTCAAAGCTTGCAGGGAGATTTATGCCGGTTAGAAGAATGGGCTGAATGTTGGCAGATGGAGTTTAATGCTGAGAAGTGTGAGGTTCTACATTTTGGCAGGAATAATCCAAATAGAACATACAGGGTAAATGGTAGGGCATTGAGGAATGCAGTGGAACAGAGAGATCTAGGAATAACAGTGCATAGTTCCCTGAAGGTGGAGTCTCATGTAGATAGGGTGGTGAAGAAGGCTTTTGGAACCCTGGCCTTTATAAATCAGAGCATTGAGTACAGAAGTTGGGATGTAATGTTAAAATTGTACAAGGCATTGGTAAGGCCAAATTTGGAATATTGTGTACAGTTCTGGTCACTGAATTATAGGAAAGATATCAATAAATTAGAGAGAGTGCAGAGACGATTTACTAGGATGTTACCTGAGTTTCAGCACTTAAGTTACAGAGAAAGGTTGAACAAGTTAGGTCTCTATTCATTGGAGCGTAGAAGGTTGAGGGGGGATTTGATCGAGGTATTTAAAATCTTGAGAGGGATAGATAGAGTTGACGTGAATAGGCTGTTTTCATTGAGAGTAGGGGAGATTCAAACGAGAGGACATGATTTGAGAGTTAGGGGGCAAAAGTTTAAGGGAAACACGAGGGGGTATTTCTTTACTCAGAGAGTGATAGCTGTGTGGAATGAGCTTCCTGTAGAAGTAGTAGAGGCCAGTTCAGTTGTGTCATTTAAGGTAAAATTGGATAGGTATATGGACAGGAAAGGAGTGGAGGGTTATGGGCTGAGTGCGGGTAGGTGGGACTAGGTGAGATTAAGAGTTTGGCACGGACTAGGAGGGCCGAGATGGCTTGTTTCCGTGCTGTGATTGTTATATGGTTATATGATCTTGGTCCCTGTTGGTGAGGTCTGGCGATGACGCATTTTGCCAGATGAACTGGACGGTCTGATCAGGGAACCACTCCACTGTGTCCATCACGTCCTTCTCCTGCAGTGCCTGCAGGACCTTACGTGCTGACCACTGCCTGATGGCCCTGTGGTCAAAGGCGTTGACCTGGAAGAACTTCTCTACGAAGGACAGGTATGGCGGCAACGACCAGCTGACAGGGGTGTTGCACGGGAAAGGGGTCAGGCCCATCCTTCGTAGCCAGGGCGACAGGTAGAATCTGGGCACATAGTGGTACTTGGTGCCCATGTAACTGGGATCCACACACAACCTGATGCAGCCACACACGAAGCTGGCCATCAGGGTGAGGGCGACATTGGAGACGTTTTTTCCCTCGTTGTCCAGGGACTTGTGCATGGTGGTCCATCTGACCCGCTCCATCTTGGATCCCCAGACGAATCTGAAGACGGCTCGAGTGATTTCTGAGCTGAAGGAGCAGGGGACTGGCCACACCTGCGCCAAGTACAGCAGCCCTGAGATCACCTCACACCTGATGACCAGGTTCTTGCCCGCTATCGATAGGGAGCGCCCTCCCCACAGCCCCAGTTTCTGTTTCACGTTGGCAGTCCACTCCTGCCAGTTCTTGTTGCACGCCTCGGCCCCTCCGAACCAGATCCCCAACACCTCCAGGTGATCAGCCTTGATGGTGAAGGGGACACTGGATCGGTCGGGCCAGTTGCTGAAGAGCATGGCTTCGCTCTTCGTGCGGTTGACCCTGGCCCCCAACGCCTGCTCGAACTGTTCGCAGATGCTGATCAGCCTGCGAACTGACCTCGGATCAGAGCAGAAGACAGTGATGTCGTCCATGTACAGGGAGGTTTTGACTTGTGTCCCTCCGCTGCCTGGCAGCGTCACCCCTCCTATGCCCCCATCCCTCCTGATGGCTTCGGCAAAGGGTTCTATGCAGCACATGAACAAGACAGGGGAGAGAGGGCAGCCCTGCCTGACTCCAGACCTGATGGGGAAGCTGTCTATTTCCCACCCGTTGACCTGGACTGCGCTACAGATGTCCATGTAGAGCAGTTTGATCCAATTCCGGATTCCCCCCCCAAATCCCATTTTGGAGAGTACATCCGCCATGTACGTGTGCGATATCCTGTCGAAGGCTTTCTCCTGGTCCAAGCTGACCAGGCAGGCGTCCACCCCTCTGTCCTGCACGTAGGTGATGGTGTCCCTCAGCAGCGCGAGGCTGTCTGAGATCTTCCTGCCCAGTACAGTACAGGTTTGGTCCGGATGTATCACCTGCTCCAGTGCAGACTTGACCCTGTTGGCGTTAGCCTTGGACAGGATCTTGTAGTTCACGTTCAGGAGTGAGATGGGCCTCCAATTTCTAATGTCTTCCCTCTCCCCCTTCTGCTTATAGATGAGGGTGATGATGCCTTTCCTCATGGATTCCGACATGCTGCCTGCCAGCAGTGTAGCGTTGTACACCTCCAGCAGGTCAGGGCCCATCCGGTTCCACAGAGCCGAATACAACTCGACCGGTAAGTCGTCGCTTCCGGGAGTCTTACCCGACTCAAAGGAACGGACGGAGCCAGTCAGCTCGTCCAGGGTCAGTGGCTGCTCCAGACTCTCCTGCTTGCCGTCGTCTAAGACCTGTGTGTGGCAAAATTGCCTCGATAATGAGAAAAGTCAGAGGAGAATGGCCAGACAGGTTTAAGCCTTCTGCAAGGCAACAGTAACTCAACTAAACGCATATTACAACAGTGGTGAGCAGAAGAGCATCTCTGAATGTACAACTTTGAAGTGGATGGAATACAGCTGCAGAAGACCATGAACATACAGAAATACACACAGTGTACACTGAATGCATATATCTTGGTACTACATATATACATCAGTAATGTTGGAATAAACACTGTGAAGAAATACTCTGGTCTTAGACATTAGATACAAATCAACAAGTGAGCACAGTGCTTGAATACAAACAATTTAAGTCCATTTATAATTTCAAGAGAAAATCCTATATGAAGCTTTTTTGAATCATGTTGTTAGAGTCATCAAAGTGTTTGCTACCTGCAATTAACCATAAGGAAAAATGCAATGAGAAATTGGGACGGCAAAAACTTGTGCTCTTATGTCAATCAAAAAGCAAATATTACCTAAAAAGGATACAAGCGTGTATTCTTTTAACTAGCCTATGGACTTCTCTGCCTATTAATGTAAATAAGATGATGCTCAGTTTAAACTATAGTGTATTTCTAATGCAGACTCTGCATTTTGGATTTGACTATTTATAGAATTTAAATAAACTCATAGAGATCTATGAATAATTTTTAGACTTGCATTATAATTGCTAAGGTTTTCCTCTCTAAGCATTTCCTAGTGTTACGTGGATATGCAAACATCAGATGATGGAAATCAAATCAAAGGAATTAGTTCTGTAATTCAGTTTTTTTCCTTATATTTATCATGTATTGCATTGTACTGCAGCTGCAAAGTTAACAAATTTCACTACATATGCCGGTGATATTAAACCTGATTCTGATTCTTAATCAAAAGTGGTGATGGTGGTTTCTCATACCCAAGTGTAGCTTGTGAGAGATAATATCATCAAAAATGCTGGAACATACCTCTGCCTTAAATCATGCTAAACACCCTGTTGTTGAAGATGATGCCCACAGCTCATTCCTGGCAAAAATATGCAGATCCAGCAGATCATGGTGTTAGATTGATTTGACGTTAGTGCTGACAAATGGGAGCTCAACATTCCAACCTACCCTTCCCTTTCCACCTAACACAATGGAAACATGTGTTAAACAGCAGCAAGATCGCTGCCTGTATATTTTTTAGGGATCATTGGAAGATTAGTTGCTGATTTCTTTCCATTATTTGTTCAGCTCTACAAATATATCATAGTTTCTTTAATTCTTTCAAGTTAAGTGAGTCTGCAAGGAAGGAAAGGACCTTTTGCTGACTACACAACTGTGGATCAAAGCAATCTCAGTGGGTATGTCATGGTCCTGACCGTTAATTCCTCTTATTATCCTAAATCCCCTTTCCCCGTGTTCTCATGGGCTCCTTGATTGCAGCACCTGATTCTCTTCTAAACCTGCAGCTTATAAACCCTGGCCTTGCATTCACTCATGGCCAGATTGTTGCTTCAGTCAGTGTGGTAATTAACGTTCCCAGCCGCTTAGGATCGTATGTTCTAAGTTTACTTCAGTACCGAGGATTACCTGTAAAACTCTGTCTCTCCGTGTCAAGATAAGTATTCTAATTTTTACTGCAGTACCGAGGTTTACCTCTGTCTCTCCATGTTAAGAAAAGTTTTGTCCACTGCTTGCCTTTCTACACTCCATGTCAAGGTAAGTGTTGCCTGCCGCCTGTCTCCTGTTTGCCGTTCAGCTCCAGCAACACCCTGTGTCAAAAAATTTTGCCTGCCTCCTGCTCCTCTGTTTACCTGCGCTGTTTGCCTGTGTTAATTCTGTCTCTCGACTGCTTAGAATTGTGTATTCTAAGTTTTGTTTCCGTGCTGTCTGCCTGTGTTAATTCTGTCTCTCAACCACTTAGAATTGTGTATTCTAAACTCTATTCCCATGCTGTTTGCCTGTGTTAACCCTGTCTCTTGGCCGCTTAGAATTGTGTATTCTAAAATCTGTTCCCACACTATTTGCCTGTGTTAACTCTGTCTCTCCGTGTTAATAGGAGCATTGCATGCCGCCTGTCTTCCCATTCATCCTCCTGCCTGCTGTTCTCCTCCAGCCACGCTCACACCCTAGTCTGCATCCCTGCTTTGCCTTGTTCCGCCATCCGCCTACACTCTCCGTTGGCTCGGTGGTTAAACATCGCATTCCCACCTTAGTGACCTGTGTTTGATCCCTGGTCAAGCCTTCCTCGCTCCTCGGCTTTCCTCTGCCTAGTCCTCGCTCCCTGGCCTTCCCTGTAACCGTTAATAAACACTTCAAATTACTCTTCCTCCGTGACTGTGTACTGCGTTTGGGTTCGCCCCGTTCCATTGCAACAGGTTATAATTGTATTAATTAATGTTCTTCTGTCCTCTCAATGGTGACTAAACAGTTGAGTCTGTATTCTTTGGAGTTTAGAAGAATGAGGATTAGTCTTGTTATAAGATCCAAAGAGAGCATGATAGAGATGTTTTCACTAGTTTGAAACTGGTTATTTAAAACCACGGGATAGAGGAGTTTCTTCTCAGAGGGGTAGTGAATATGCTGCCCCAAAAAAATGGTGAAGGATAGATCATTAGAAACACTTAAAATAGAACAAGGTAATTTTTGAACGATTGGAGAAATGAGGCCTCTGGGGCTCTGACAAGAAAGTGGAAATAAAAGCTGGGGCAGATTAACCACGGTTATATTAAATGGTTGTATAGTTTTGAGGCATGAAGTGATTTACTCCTGTTCCTACGTTTTCATATATATTTTTGTGTTTTCTTGAAAATTGGCCAGCAGAACACAATTCAAGACAAGCTGCTCGAAGATTATGGAAGAGAAAGGCTGCAACACTTTAACACAGAGGTTTATGTTATTCTGCGTACATATTAAAGAAATTTAGTTCCCAGTGGGCAATGCGAGGATTTCATCAGGACCCCAGAAGCTATGGTGACGACCTGCTTGCGAGCGCATTGGGTTGAGCAGCAGTTCAGTAATAATCTGTTCTAACATTAACCTACGCCTGGTTTGTCGTTATTAACAGCATGGTTTCGGAAGATGGTGTGAGGTAAGCATGGAAAGTAAATCAAGACTGGGCATGACTGAGAAAGAGGATGCATGAGTATGAAAGGGGCTAGCGTCAAGTGAGCTCAGATGCTAGTTATGACAGAGAGAAGCTGCCAGCAAGGTGAGAGTCCACATTGTTCCCAAAGTTCAGCAGTTAGCAGATTCAGCAAAAGAGATCTGAGTGAGAGGCCAAGATTTCCGTCATGAATAAGCTAAGTTCTTCCGCATCTATGCAGCTTCAAACATCGATCCAATACACACTTATCTGCTAGCAGAGCACGAGGGGCCAATGAAAATTTTAAAGCATGTATTTTGCTGCATGTAATTGGCAAAGACGCTTTGGACATCAATAATAGCTTTCAAATTCATGAGGCAGCTTTTCTGTTGAACATGCTAATGCCAAAATTTGTGGAGCATTTTGTCCCAAGCAAGAACATTACTCTTGACTGTATTACTCTTGAGAGATACAAGCTCTTTTCCTGTGACTAGAAACAAGGTGTTAGCTTCACCCCCAACACTTAGCTGAGCTTCACACACTGAGTAAGTTCTGTGGATTTGGAGATTTGAGAAACTCACTAGTTAGAGAAAACATAGTTTGTGGAATTCCAGATAATATGCTCAGAGAAAGACTGCTGCGTGAAAAAGATTTGCCACTGGAGAAGGCTGTGAATGTATAGGGCAGCAGAGACCACATGATCACAAGCTAAGTAGCTGCACAGAGCAGACACAATACTGTATGCGTGAAAAAAGAGAAGCAGTGCGCAAAGCATTTCCCAAAGCAACAGTAAAGCAAAGCGGAAGGCTTAAGGAGCAAAAAAAACCAAATGTAGCGGTAGTAACATTCCAAAGATGTGTCCTGCTTACAGAAAGTCCTGGAAAAATTGTGGGAAGAAGAATCAAGTGCTACAAAGATGGGGCCACGAAGTGGAAGGTGCATATGGTTGAGGAGAAAATGGAGGAAATTTTGTGGGTTCTCTACAGACTGCTGGTGTCGGTAAAACAGAATGGGTCATTGCAGTAGCATGAATAAGACTGTAATTCTATTCAAGGCGTGCTTCCGTTCCATGTAATTGGGAATGACGCAGTAGAGGTATATAATAATTTTGTCTTTGGAGATGGAGATAATTTCAATTTATAACCATATAACAATTACAGCACGGAAACAGGCCATCTCGGCCCTTCTAGTCCGTGCTGAACGCTTACTCTCACCTAGTCCCACTGGCCCGTACTCAGCCCATAACCCTCCATTCCTTTCCTGTCCATATACCTATCCAATTTTACTTTAAGTGACAGTACCGAACCTGCCTCTACCACTTCTACTGGAAACTCGTTCCACACAGCTACCAATCTCTGAGTAAAAAAATTCCCCCTCATGTTACCCTTAAACTTTTGCCCCCTATCTCTCAACTCATGTCCTCTTGTTTGAATCTCCCCTACTCTCAATGGAAAAAGCCTACCCACATCAACTCTATCTATCCCCCTCATAATTTTAAATGCCTCTATCAAGTCCTCCCTCAACCTTCTATGCTCCCAAGAATAAGGACCTAACTTGTTCAACCTTTCCCTGTAACTTAGGTGCTGAAACCCAGGTAACATTCTAGTAAATCTTTTCTGTACTCTCTCTATTTTGTTGACATCTTTCTTATAATTCGGTGACCAGAACTGTACACAATAAAGTCAATAATGGATAGATTTGAAGTATTTTGTATACCTAAGCATAATTTAACGTATTGTTACGTACCCGTGACATGACAGTGGTGTACTTGTCACGTGACAGGTGTTGAAGCTATACTGGACTTGAGGTAATGGTCTTGTGATGGTGGAGTGATGTCATTTTCATGCCAGTAGAGGTCATGTGACAGATTTTTTTTACAGGGTTTAAAAGGAGGACCCCTCCCTGTGAGAAGGGGCAGTTCGTGGCTGGATTTGCCATGTTGACTTCATGCCACTGCGTGATTTAATGTTATGACGCAGTTTAGTTGAAAGATGAAGTTTTATCTAATGCCTAAGTTTAAAAGGTCATTGCCAGCAGTTTCTTTATAATACTGCTAGTTGAGAATCAGTGGAGAGTGAAGATCGGAGTTCGGGAGTTAAAAGATCGAGGAGATATCAATAAATTAGAGAGAGTGCAGAGACGATTTACTAGGATGTTACCTGGGTTTCAGCACTTAAGTTACAGAGAAAGGTTGAACAAGTTAGGTCTCTATTCATTGGAGCGTAGAAGGTTGAGGGGGGATTTGATCGAGGTATTTAAAATGTTGAGAGGGATAGATAGAGTTGACGTGAATAGGCTGTTTCCATTGAGAGTAGGGGAGATTCAAACGAGAGGACATGATTTGAGAGTTAGGGGGCAAAAGTTTAAGGGAAACACGAGGGGGTATTTCTTTACTCAGAGAGTGATAGCTGTGTGGAATGAGCTTCCTGTAGAAGTAGTAGAGGCCAGTTCAGTTGTGTCATTTAAGGTAAAATTGGATAGGTATATGGACAGGAAAGGAGTGGAGGGTTATGGGCTGAGTGCGGGTAGGTGGGACTAGGTGAGATTAAGAGTTCGGCACGGACTAGGAGGGCCGGAATGGCCTGTTTCCGTGCTGTGATTGTTATATGGTTATATGGTTATATGGAGAATCGATTTCGACGGTGAAACAGGTTCGACCTTGTTTGATCCTTATTCGGAAGGAATTTGTTGACTGTTCTCGTGTTAATCCTTGTGAAATAGCAGAAAGGATTGGGAACAGTTCTGTAAAGGAAAGGTCAGTGCCTTTAAGCCATTTCATTTGTCCATCTACATAAATTCTTCATGGGAAAAGTTTGATTTGGGAACCGAAGCAACACGATGTGAAAGAGAATTTAAATCGTCTTAAAAAGTCTCTCCCTTAAATGGACTGTGAGCATTTTGAACTTTTGGCAATACTACTTTGAAGAACTGTTTTTGCAACATCGCTTTAAGAACTGTTTAAGCTTCATTGCTTTAAGAACTGTTTAAGCTGCCGCACAGCAGCTGATTTCCGGTTACGTTAGTGATTTGTTTACTTTTGGGGGGTTTAATGTTGAGGTGATGTTCATGGACCTCTCAGAAATCTGATAGCAGAGGGAAAGAAGCTCAGCTTCAGAATCAGAATCAGGTTTAATATTACTGGCGTTTATCATGAAATTTGTTGTTTTGTGGCAACAGTATTGTGTAATACAAAATAATAAAAAGTGAAGTATATATAAAAAAATAAATTAAGTGAGTAATTTAACAACAGCTTGCAGGTCATGATATTAGTCTCCCTACAGTTGCATGCCACCAAATAATGGTGCAGTGAGTTCTGGCTGCATGTAAACGTCATTAAAACAACAAGCAACATTCAGTTCACATGCTCCTTGAATTCCAAGCAAGGAGTGTTGGTTAATTCCATACCTTAAAGCTTTGTAAGCTAGCAAATAACGTATTAAAAAAATCTGTTGAAAGATTGCAGAATATTAAAATTGTTTTCAATGTTCCTGGAATCATAATGCCAATGAATGAAGATAATAAGATCTGCAACTCAGCTTGTTGTGCCCAATTTATAACACATTTACATTTTACAATCTTTGGTTTGAGCTTTTACAACTACACTATCAATGTCATCATTAACATCAGCAAATGTGGGAAACCAGATCCTGTGATGATTATTCTCAGCGAGCCCCTACTCACAGTAATAGTCTCACATGTGGAAAAACTGAGAGATTCATGCGATGTTTCAAAGCAGCCTGCCGTTTCCTGGTTGCTTTTTAAAATTTAGTTTTTTAAGGCAGGCAGTGTTCTACTAACTTTATATTTTTAGCAATCCAAGTGGCACTTTGGAGTATTACGGGGAAGGGTTAGGCAATGGCAGCTCCCATGCCATTGTCTGAACGTAATAAGGAAGGCTTTCACAATGCTGATTTATTTGCTGATGTAGAAATATCTCAGTGATTATGTGTGCACCCAGCAGTACGCCAGGACCCATACCTCGATAATGCCATTTCCAGCTATGCATGGTAGAAGAGTCTTCTCTTTAGAAACTTCATTGCTGCTATTTCTATATCGCATGCGACAGCCTGACTTACATCAAGCACCAGGGAAACTCTTGCTGTCACTATTAGGATCACTAAAGGTTAAGCTTCCATGCAAAAGACTCATTCCAGGCCATTGCACCTGCCAGTTTCTCAACTACTGTATGTGGCTCATTCAGAAAAGCCATGGATGCTGGGATGAGGCTATTTTTTTCATTGCTGCTTCCTATAGAAGGAAATTACCAAGAAGACGGGCTTCAATTTTTCAGAATCAGGATCAGGTTTAATATCACCGGCTTATGTTCGAACAAGAATATAGAACATAAGAAATTTAGAGCACATTACAGGCCCTTCAGCCCACAATGTCGTGCCGACCATGTAATCTACTCCAGAGACTGCCTAGTATTTTCCTTAGTGCATATCTCTCTGTTTTTCTAAGCTCTATGTACCTATTGAAGAATCTCTTAAAAGACCCTATGGAAACCGCTTCCACCACCGCCGCCGGCAGTGTATTCCACGCACCCACCCCTCTCTGTGTGAAAAACTTACCCCTGACATCCCCTCGGTACCTATTTCCAAGCACCTTAAAACTATGCCCCCTCATGTTAACCATTTCAGCCCTGGGAAAAAGCTTCCAGCTATCCACACAATCAATGCCTCTCATCATCTTGTACACCTCTATCAGGCTATCTCTCATCCTCCGTCACTCCAAGGAGAAAAAGCCAAGTACACACAACCCATTCTCATAAGTTACGCTCTTCAATCCAGGCAACATCCTTGTAAATTTCCTCTGTACTCTCTCTATAGTATCCACATCCTTCCTGTGGTGAGGTGACTAAAAGTGAACACAGTATTCCAAGTGGGGTCTGACCAAGGTCGTATACAGCTGCAACATTACTTCACGGCTCTTGAACTCCGTCCCACAGCTGATGAATGCCAACACACCATACGCCTTCCAACAACACTGTCAACCTGTGCAGCAGCTTTGAGTGTCCTATCGATCCCAAGATCTCTCAGATTCTCCACACTGCCAAGAGTCTTACAATTTATGTTATATTCTGTCTTTAAATTGGACCTACCAAAATGAACCACTTCACACTTATCTAGGTTGAAGTCCATCTGCCACTTCTCAGCCCAGTTCTGTATCCTATTCATGTCCTGCTGTAACCTCTGACAACCCTCCAGACTATCCACAACACCCCCAACCTTTGTGTCATCAGCAAACTTACAACCCACCCCTTTACTTCTTCATCCAGATCAGTTATAAAAATCACAACCAGGAGGGGTCCCAGATCAGATCCTTGTGGAACACCACTGGTCACCGATCTCCATGCAGAATATGAACCATCTACAACCACCCTTTGCCTTCTTTGGGCAAGCCAATTCTGGATCCACAAAGCAAGGTCTCCTTGGATCCCATGCCTCCTTACCTTCTGAAGGAGCCTTGCATGGGGAAACTTATCAAATGCTTTTCTGAAATCCATATACAATAAATTCACTGCTTTACCTTTATCAGTGTGTTCTGTTACAGCCTCAAAGAACTCAATCAGGCTCGTAAGGCATGACCTGTCCTTGACAAAGCCATGCTGACTATCCCTAATCAGATTATGTCTCTCCAAATGCTCATAAATCCTGTCTCTCAGGATCTTCTCCAACAACTTGCCCACCGCTGAAGTCAGACTCCCTGGTCTATAATTTCCTGGGTTATCTCTACACCTCTTCTTGAACAAGGGAACAACATTTGCAACCCTCCAATCCTCTGGTACTTCTCTCACCCCTTTTGATGATGCAAAGATCATCGCAAGAGGCTCAGCAATCTCCTCCCTCACTTCCCACTGTAGCCTGGGGTAGATCTCATAAGGTCCCAGTGACTTATCTAACTTAATGCTTTTCAAAAGTTGCAGCACATCCTCTTTCTTAATGTCTATATGCTCAATCATTTCAGTCCACTGTAAGTCATCCCCACAACTGCCAAGGTCATCTCCCCTGGTGAATACTCAAGCAAAATATTCACTGTACCTCTGCTACCTTCTCCGAGTCCATGCACACTTTTCCACTATTGCACTTGATTGGTCCTATTCTCACATGGCTCATCCTCTTGCTCTTCACATACTTGTAGAATACCTTGGGATTTTCCTTAATCCTGCTCCCCAAGGTCTTCTTATGGCCCCTTCTGGTTCTCCATATTCCATTCTTCAGTTTCTTCCTAACAAAACTTGTAATTTTCTAGAGCTCTAATAGTACCTAGTTTCTTGAACCTTTCATAAGGTTTTCTTTTCTTCTTAACTAGATTTTCTACATACTCTGTGCACCATGGATCTTTAAATTTACCATCCTTTCCCTGCCTCAATGGAACATTCCTATGCAGAACTCCATGCAAATGTTCCCTGAACATTTGCCACATTTCTGCCATGCATTTCCCTGAGAACATCTGCTCCCAAATTATGCTCCCAAGTTCCTGCCTAATAGCATCATATTTCCCCCTAAACCAATAAATTGTTTTCCTAAATTGTCTGCTCCTATCCCTCTCCAGCGCTATGGTGAAGGAGATAGAGTTGTGGTCACTACCTCCAAAATGCTCTCCCACTGAGAGATCTGACACCTGACTAGGTTCAATTCCCAATACCAGATCAAGTACAGCCTCTTCTCTAGCTGGTTATCTACACATTGTGTCAGGAAACCTTCCTGAACACACCTAACAAACTCCACCCCATTTAAACCCCTTGCGCTAAGGAGATGCCAATCAATGTTAGGAAAGTTAAAATCTCCCAGCACAACAACCCTGTTACTGTTGCACCGTTCCAGAATCTGCCTCCCTATCTGCTCCTCAATATCCCTGTTACTATTGGGGGATCTGTAAGAAAAACACCCAATAGAGTTGTGGCCCCTTTCCTGTTTCTGACTTCAACCCACACTGACTCAGTAGACCATCCCTCCATGACTTCCTCCTTTTCAGCAGCCGTGACACTATCTCTATTTAGCAATGCCACGTTCCCACCTCTTTTTCCTCACTCTCTGTTCTTTTTTAAACATTTACTGGCTGGCACACTCAGCAGCCATTCCTGCTCCTGAGACATCTAAGTCTCTGTAATGGCCACAACGTCACAGTGTAGCAAAATTTGTTGACTTTGCAACAACAGTACAATGCAATATGTAATAATAGAAAAAAAAACTGAATTACAGTGCGTGATATATATATATATATATATATATATATAACATTTAAATTGAATAATTAGTGCAAAAAATGTTAAATAAAAATGTAGTGTGGTAGTTTTCATGGGTTCAATGTCCATTCAGAAATTGGATGGCAGACGGAAAGAAACTATTCCTGAATCATTGAGTGTGTGCTTTCAGGCTCCTGTACCTCCTTCCTGATGGTTGCAATGAGAACAAGATGTCACCTGTGTAAAGGGCATCCGTAATGATGGACGCCACTTTTTTGAGGCAAAGTTCCTTGAAAATGTCCTGGGTAATATGGAGGCTAGTGCTCATGATGGAGCTGACTACGTTTACAACTCTCTGCAGCTTACTTCAATCCTGTGCAGTATTCCCTTCTTTCCCATACCAGACTGTGATGCAGCCAGTTAAAATGGTCTCCACGGTAAATCGGTAGAAATTTGCGAGTGTTTTAGGTAACATATCCAATCTCCTCGAACTCCTAATTAAATATAGCCAATGTTGTGCCTCCTTTATAGCTGCACCGATATATTCGGTCCTGGTTATCTCCTCAGAGGTATTGACACCCAGGAGCTTGAAATTGCTCAATCTCTTCACTTCCGATCCCTCTATGAGGACTGGTGTGTGTTTCTTGTCTTACCCTTTCTGAAGTGCATGATCAGCTGTTTGGCCTTACTGACTTTATTACGATTCCACTCAACCAGCTGATATATCTCACTTCTATTCGCCTTCTCTTCATCATCTGAAGTTCTGCCAACAATAGTTGTAAATATATAGATGGCAGTTGAGCTGTGCCTACCCACACAGTCATGGGTGTAGAGAGAGTAGAGCAATTATAGATTTCCCACTAACTCAAGATGACACATTTGAAGTTTATGTGACTCCTTTTGATCATCCAGTATATACGGTACAGTATATACATACCAGAAGGGGCATCGTTTCAAGGGATCTGGTCATTAAACCAATCATCTCCTGGATGGTATCTTATTTTTATTTATTTGAAGATATAGCACAGCAACAGGTCCTCCTGGCCCAATGAAGCTATAACGCGCAAATACCGCCATGTAACACATTAACCTAACCCGTACATCTTTGGAATGTGAGAGGAAACCGGGACACCTGGCATAAACCCATGCAGTCATGGAGAGAAAATTCCTACAGACAGCAGCAGGAAATGAACCCGGGTCGCTGGCGCTGTTATAGCATTATGCTAACTACTACACTACCATAACACACATCCTCAGAAGCACATTACAATCTGTCACGAAAGACTGGAAACTCGGATCTACCATGAGGACACCAGGCTCCTGTCAAAGCCAAGGAAAGCAAGATTTGGAGAAGAACTGTGTAAAGATGAAGGAAAGATTGAAAATGATGACGTTTTCCATTGCAGCTGAGGTTAGTGTTATTGGTACTGGAATAAAGTATGAGGCAATGGCCTGAGTTATATTGAATGAGGCTATAAACTGTAGAGAAAAGCTCTCTAGTGGCGATGAAGTAAGTGACAGACCAGTAAGTGATATCATGGTTTTCAGTGGTGGAGTCATGGTCTACGGGGAACAGAAGAACATCTCAGAAAACTGGCATTTACTAGTGATCTTCCTGTAAGGGATGTTTAATAAAATTTACCATCTTTCATCTACAAAAAATTGTTTTCCCAGTGGTCCTGACACATAAAGCTTTTAATTCTCCCCAAATGACATCAAAGAGTGACACAGCATTACACAGTTAATTTCCGCCCGGACAAAAATTAGGTGATTTGTCCCCAACAGCAAAGCTTTGCCTTAATGACTAAGCAAATCCTGTTCAAAAATGATCCAAACTGTAAACTTTGGCACTGAAAGAGTTGATAAGAAAATGCAGTTTGGAAGCTGATTACCCATCTCTCCAGATCTCCAGGGATCCCACTGTGTATGCACAGCCATAGCCTGGAAGAGGGATATTAGAGAAAACTATATAACCCTCTAATAAACCCAATATATCTGTATCATTACCCTCCAGAGACTTATATCTTGAAAGGACTTGACATGCTCAATGAAATAATGTATATATATAAGTGAAAATGGTGAAATGTATTATTTTACCCAAAATAAATATGCCATCAATTATCAAAAAAAAAGCAAACTCTTCTTTGCATCAAGCTGCTGTGTGAAATAAGTCGGGACAAAGTGAGAAAGAGAGAAAAAGTGGGCACATGGAATCAGGCCAGATAAATGAGGAAAGGACTTATCTATAAATGTCAATGTGCCCTCCACATAGACTGAGTTCTCGGGATCCAGAAATTAGGGTTTCTAGATCATCTTACAACCCAGAATGAGTATCTTGCTGACAGAACCTTCTGTGTTACTAATGACAATTTTGTAATGCGCGGTAACATACTTAAAGCCCCTCTTGAAAAAGTAACATTAAGTGGCGTATGGTCTGCAGAAGCTGGAGGCCACAGAATAGACCAGGTTTACTGAAGTTTAGCTCATTTAGCCAAAACAGGTAAAAATCTCTTCAAATGACCTTAATTTCATCATTACACTTTGCACTCCTAGAAAATAGTAACATCTGGACAACTGTGCGATCTATCACAAGAAAAGTGTAACATTTATCCCTATGATGGCTAGCAATGTGTAGAATTAGGACTTTATTCTTTAGAACATGGAAGACTGAGAGGAGATTTGATAGAAGTTTGCAAATTAATGAGGTGTATAGACAGGGTAACTGCAAACATCCATTTTCCACTGTGGTTGTGTGGGACTAGAGGTCATGGGTAAAGGGTGAAAGGTGAAAAGTTCAAGGGAAACATGAGGGGAAACTTCTTCACTCAGAAGGTATTGAGAGTATAGAACATGTGGTGCATACAAGCTTGATTTCAGTGTTTAAAAGAAGTTTGGACAGGTACATGGATGGTAGGTGTATGGAGGGCTATGGTCCTGGTGCAGGTTGATGGGAGCAAGCAATTTAAGTGTTTTTATCATGGACTAGATGGCCTGAAGGGCCTTTTACTGTGCTGTACTTCTTTATGACTTTATGACTCTAATATATGGCTGCTTTTTTAAAAGCGTCTATCTGTCATTGTATCAGGTTGGTTTCAAATTCTAATGAAACATAACTGGTCCTAACTACTGCAGTTTCCATGATGTCCAGTCAATCTCCACGGTTTGCTCCAATGTCATAATAATGTCATCTGCAGTAAAAGATGTGATTTATTTTGCAGTTTCTTGCATTTCCAATATAACCAATGTATTTTATGGTCCATCTGTTCTTATGTTCTTTTCTGCTTGTCACTATTTCTCTTTCTTATTAATTTACATCTTTTTGGTGCAGTTGTTGTCATCTGAATTAAGGATGTTGTTCTTGAGAAATACAATATATACTTCTTTAATACTTTGTGCCCACTTTAAACTTTGTGAGGTTTGCTAAAGGATAATGGATTGGATAATAATCTTTCTGCACACATCAACATTAAACTTATAACTCAATATCAGTTTAATTCCTACAGCAACATGTTGCAGATATTACAGCACAGAAAGTAAACGTTCAGGCTCACTGACCTATCCCGTATTGTTCTCCCCTATGTACTCCACATATGATTTACATAATAAACTTACAAAAAATAGGAATAGAGATAGCCAAATGGCCTCTTCATCAATGCTACAGGTTCTCTACATCGAAATCTCAGTGTTCATTCCCATGGTTCTTTTTTTCCCCTCTGGGACAGAGAATTCTAAATGCTCCTAACCATCCAAGTGAACATACTTCTGTTTGTTTGCTTTGGAGTTGAGCTTCTTGATGCGACACTGGTTTGAGAAACGTTGGAAGAGTGGGGAGACTCCGGCAGCAGCTTGCTGATTTTTCCACGAGGAGTTGCTGGAAGCTGCAATCCAGGGGAAGCGTTGTCGGCGATGGCAAAGCATATGGAGGGAAGCCTTGTGACAGCTCAGTGCTTGCCTGTTATTCTTCCAAATGTGTTTTGCCTTGGGCTTGACGCACTACTGAATTTTCTGCAATGGGCCTTCAAAACAATCATTCCATTACCATGCCTAAACAGCCACTATTCGGTTTCAAGCCAACGGTACTTTGCCTGAGTGATATTAAATGATGAATGATTGAATATACCACAAAGTATAATACAATCTCCAGAGAATCAAGCAGAATCTACAAATAAAAAAAAAACATTTTTGTTTTATTTATTTATTGAGATACAGCGCAGAATACGCCCTTCCGGCCCTTCGAGCTGTACCTTTCAGCAACCCCCAGTTTAATTCATGCCTAATCACGGGACAATTTACAATGGCCAATTTACCAACAAACCAGTATGTCTGGATTATGGGAGGGAATCAGAGAACCCAGAGGAAATCCTCATGGTCTTGGGGAGAACGTACAAGTCCCTTACAGGCAGCGATGGGAACTGAACTCGTGTTTCCTGTACTGTAAAGCATCGTGGTGTGTGAAAGTATGTTGACACTACTTCACATGATTTTACCCTTTTGGCTAAAAATATTGATCTACCTGTTATAAAATATTAGAAAAATAAAAAGATAAGTAGACGATCTTCAAATAGGTTAATATAAGCAGAAATGGTACCTGTACTCAATAGCTTGCTTAACATGATGAGTAAAATCATGGAGCTCTTCTATATAGCTTATGTATAGTAGTTCAGTGAACGGAGTAGATCAATATACCTTTCCTGTGAGTTTGCAATTACATTTGGAGGTTTGCTCCCGATGATTTGTTCAGCTGGTTCATTTTCAGATGTATATTAAAGCTGAAAATAGATCTATTCAGTCAGAGCTCAATTACTCACGAAGAACACTTAATATGAGCAGGTTTTTGTAATCCTGACTTGTGAATCACTGTGCAAAAATCTTTCACTCAGACGTTGTATATGTATTTATTTTTGATTTTCTGATTTGATTCTCAGAGCTACTTACTAATTTTACTAACAAGGTGCTGCAATTAAATTAATTTAAAATGAAAATTGTTAAATGGCTCATTTATTTTTTTTGTCAATAACAGTAAAATGAGCCAAAGTCAAAGTATGACATCAGTTGCATAGGATAATTGACATTTCCTTGTGGCCTGGAAATGTCACAGCTGATTGCCCTCTCTTCTGCTCACCCACTCAAACCCAGGTAGATTGACACGCCTTACCTTCCTCCCCAACACACACACAAACTCTCTAGTTGAATTTACCAGTGCATCTGGTTCAGTCCAACAAAACAAGCCAAATATTCTCTGCATAGAGCACAATGCCAGAAAACAGATATGAAGCTAGCGGTAGTAGTGTGGCAGCCTGCTAAGCTGGGTGTGGGGAGAAGTAGGGGTGTGGTAGCTGGGCTGCATTGGACCTTCTAACTGCTGTCAAAGGTCAACAGTTGCCAAGGTTCAAAGTAAATTTACTTTTGAAATATATATATATGTCACCAGATACAATCCTGAGATTCATTTTCCTGCGGGCTTTCACAGTAAACGAAGAAACACAATAGAATGAAAAACCACACACAACAAAGAACAATCAATGTGCAAAAGACAACAAACTGTACTAACACAAAAATTAGTGATAATCAATAAACAACAACTAATCAAGAACATGATTTGTTTAGCCCTTAAAAGTGAGTCCATTGATTGCAGAATCAGTTTAATGATGGGGTTAGAGAAGTCATCCCCTCTAGTTCTGGATGAAGGGTAGTAACTATTCTTGAACCTCGTAATGTGGGACTTGAGGCTGCTATACCTCCCTCCTGATGGCAGCACTGAAAAGAGAGCAAAGCCTGGATGGTGGGGAAGGGGGTGTCCATGATGACGGACGTTGCTTTCCTTGTATTTCTGCTCAATGGTGGGTCCAGCACTGAAGTACCACTGCTGGACATATTCGTTATGACTTACGTCAAAGTTGGCTTCCCTCTCAAGTCCTCTAATTGGAGCAGAGTGTTTCCAGCAGTTTCTGCTTTGATTATATCATATGAACAGCCTGATAGAATGGGCAAATATTGGCAGAGGGAGTATATGCAGAACTGAGTGATGTATTTTGGTGGGAAGAATGTTAAGATTTTGAGAAACTGTTCTACATGGATGCATGAACAAGACATCCTGAGGGAATTGGTATATAAACTAGGACAGGAAGCAGGAATAATTAATAAAATATTCTGAATTCGGAACTGAAGGAAGTGGAAACAGTGATGGATTTTGTCTTCCTCAATTCAAAGATTTCTATTGATGGTGTCGGAACTAAACGGGGCTTACTTCTGTGGAGAGCAGCAGTGGCAAATTTAGATAAAGTGCTGATTCTAGCATTGGAAATTTTGCATTGGAATTTAAGGTGGAGGATATATAGGTGGCAGGGTTTAAGGGTCGGCACAACATTGTGGGCCAAAGGGCCTGTACTGTGTTGTACTATTCTATGTTCTATGTTCTATGACATCCATTTAGAACAGAGATGCAGAGAAATTACCTTAGACAGAGGGTGGTAAATCTGTGTAATTTGTTGCCATGAGTGGCTGTGGAGGCCAAGTCATTGGGTATATTTAAGGCAGCGATAGATAGGTTCTTGATTAGCCAGGGCATCAAAGGGTATGGGGTAAAGGCCAAGGAATGGGGATGACAGGAAGAATTGGATCAGCCAATGATTGAATGGTGGAGCAGACTCGATGGGCCAAATGGCTTGCTTCTGCTCCTATATCTTATGGTTGTATAACATTGTTTATGAAGATCTGTATAGACAAGTCTATGGTATCTCCAGTTGTGATATATGACTGTGTGAGCTGGACTATTAGTAAGGTTGAATACAAAAGAATCGATGCCTTTGAACTTGGATGCTGGAGGAAAGTATTCAGAGTTCGTTGGACAGCAGGAAGATGCACGAGTCAATACTTGAAGGAATACAGCCAACTGCTCACTAGGAGGCTTGATTATGAGAGAAAAGCTCAAATATTTTGGCCACATCATGAAAAGACAGGATTCCTTGGAGAAGTCTCTCATGTTAGGTAAAACAGAAGGTAAAAGAAGGGGAGGATGTCAGAGGCTGCAATGGAAAGATAATATTACTCAGAGGCCTTGGGGATCTTAGAGAGGCAGTTTCCAACAACAAGGCTTGGTGTGCAGGTATCCATGAGGTCATGAAGAGTCAGACTCAACTTAATGATTGAACAACACGGACTTTGTGTAATGTATTTGGGTGATGTGGGTAAACAAGGGAAGCCATAAACCACTATTTTCAGGAGTTACAGTGGAATTTCTTCTCCCCAAGAGCAATGAGCCTGTAAAATTTCCTGCTACCAAAACAATTGAAGTATCTAGGTGCATTCTGCCCACATTTAACTTGTCCAGTTCTGTTCAAGTCCTGAAGGTTCTTATAAGATCTCCTCTCAGCTTTCTAAACCCTTGTAAGTATAAGGCTAGTTGATAAAATCACTCTTTGTGCATCATCCCTGCCATGCCAGCAATCAGTGTAGCAAAATTGTTGAACTCCCTTCATGACAACAGCATCCTTACTCAGATAAAGGCAACCAATATTAGACACAATACTTAATGCGTGCTCTGCATAATTCAAGCAACTTACTTGAACCCTCTCCCTATAAATGCCAAAATGCAATTTGCCTTCTTAATTGCCTGCTTCACTTGCGCATTTATTTTCAGTGACTGCTGCCCATGGACACCCAAGTCTTGCTGCACCTCCCCCTTTTACAGTCATCATTTAGATAATGGTCTTCCTTCCTGTTGTTACCACTCATATTTATCCACAATGAACTGCTGGTAAGACTCAATAAATCCAGGTCTTCTCTTTATGCCTCATTAAATGAAGTATGTGCATGGGAATACTTAAATGGGATTATTAGTAACATAAAGGCAAAAGTAATGCATACACAATGCTGGAGGAACTCAGCAGGTCAGGCAGCATCTATAGAAAGGAATAAACAGTCTATGTTTCAGGCCAATACCCTTCATCAAGACTGGAAAGGATGGGGGAAGAAGCCATTGTAGTAAATATTCAACCCTGTGAAGAGGGTATATTGATATCTCAAATCAAACTGTTCTATTTTATGTTGAACTTCCATTCATCATCATGTGCCATGCCGAATGACATAGGTGATCATGGTCTTTCCATGGCCATGATTGTTCTTGGCAAATTTTTCTACAGACGTGGCTTGCCATTGTCTTCTGGGCAGTGTCTTTACAAGATGGGTGACCCCACCAATTAACAATACTCTTCAGAGATTGCCTACCTGACATCCATGGTCGCATAACCAGAACTTGTGATGTGCACTAGCTGCTCATACAACCATCCGCCACCTGCTCCCATGGCTTCACGTGACCCTGGTTGGGGGGTTGGGGCAGCTAAACAGGTGCTTACACCTTTCCCAAGGGTAATGTGCAGGTCTAGGGAAGGAGTGCCTCACACCTCCTTCAGTAGAGATGTACCTCCACCCTGCCACCCAGCAACTTCCATTAGCTGGTGTCTTTACCCTGTGTCACACAATGTTTTGTCAACAACTAATGGCAATCACAAGTAAATTTATCCATAGAGTGAGTTCAAGCAATAAGAACAAAGTGAAGTTTATCAGTCCAAGTTACAGAAAGCCACAAAGAGTAAGATTTTACTGATATTTTGAGAATGCCAGCAAAGTTATGCTAGCCAAGTATCACAAAATATGGGAAGTCAGTGCATGAATTCAGGGGTAAAATTTACTGCGGCAGGGTTTCTGTTGCCAGTATAGAATGCATTTACAAAGACCAGGAAATCAGTCAGATCCCTGTCTGATTAGTGCATCATGTGACCTTCCAAGCTCTCTCTCAAAATGTGCAAGGACTTCATTAAAGGTGCAAATCCTATGCAAATGAAGGGCAATTATCTTAAGGCAAGATTTCACATATTTCTCTCTGGGAACGCATCAGGCACTTGGCATGTAAAACCGACATTAAAGGATGGATCTGATTTGGCCTTTCGGGAAGTGGTACTTAAAGATGTACTGCAAGGTTTTGCATAATTCAGCCCTGAATTCTCAAACCACTGTTGGACTGAATGCTCCTCTCTGGTTTGTTGAAAGTAGAAGAGCAGAACTGGATAAGTGCAAGTTAGGTCCGCATGCATCCTTTTTCATTCAACTACATATCAGAACAGATCCAGCACGTATGCTAGCGAGATGAAAGTGATCATGAAAAACTGAAATAAAAGAAATAAAAAAGCAGGAAACATTGAGCAGGTCAGGCAAACCAGTGTAAAAGCTACTTTAATTTTCCACATCACTTTGAACTATCTGACTGTGGTCTTCTGCATTGTCATAATGGGGCCCAGTGTTAGTTTGAGGAACAGCAAGTCATAATAGTTTAGGGCTCCTCATCTAAGAAAATATGTGCTGGCATTGGAGGGGTTTCAGAGGAGGTTCACAAAGATGATTCCAGGAATGAAACGGTTATCATATGATAGCTCTGGATCTGTACTCATTGGAATTTGGAAGGATGAGGTGGAATCTCATTGAAATTTTTGGAATGTTGGAAGTCCTGGACAGAGTAGATATGGAAAGGATGGTTCCCATGGTGGGGGAGTCTAGAGCAAGAGGGCACAGCCTCAGGATAGAGGGGCATCTTCTTCAAATGGAGATGTGGAGAAACTTCTTTAGCCAGAGGGTGGCGGAGGCCAGGTGGTTGGGTGTATTTAAGGCAGAGCTAGGTTCTTGATTGTTCATGGTATCAGGGGTTAAGGGAAGAAGGCCAGGGAGTGGGGCTGAGGAGGGGTGAAAAGGATCAGATATGATGGAATGGCAGAGCAGACTTGATGGACCAAATGGCCTAATTCTGCTCCTATGTCTTATGGTCTTATGATCTATTCTACTGGGTACCTCACAACCTTCCAGACTACAACAGGTAACTTGATCTCTTTCTATGTATCTGAACTGTTCATTTCATCATTAAATCATCCATCAACATTTAGTAGCCACTTTATTAGGTGTGTCCTGTACCTAATGAAGTGGCCACTGAGCTTACAGTCGGCCCTCCTTATCCATGGGGGATTGGTTCTGGGACCCCCTGTGGATACCAAAAAACGCGGTTGCTCAAGTCCCTTATATAAATGGCGTACTATTTGCATATAACCTATGCACAACTTATAATAACTAATACAATCCAAATACTATGTGAATAGTTGTTATACTGTATTGTTTAGGGAATAATGACAAGAAAAAAAGTCTGTACAGGAGATGCGAGGCGAACAATGCTCAAACAACGAGTGCTGGAGAGAGGACTTCCGGGTTTTCCTGATCCGTGGTTGGTTGAATCCGTGCATGCAGAACCCACGGATAAGGAGGGCCGATTGTATATTCATAGTATTTTGCTGCTCTAGCCTTCAAGGTTTGACATGTTGTGCACTCAGAGATGCTCTTCTGCACACCTCTGTTGTACGCATGATTATTTGAGTTACTGTCGCCTTCCTGTCAGCTTGAATCAGCCTGGCCATTCTAGTCTGACTTCTCTCACTAACAGGTTTTTCCCCACAGAACTACCACTATGTGTACAGAGGCGCAATAAAAAAATTACTTGCCGCAGGAAAACATAAATTTTTACGAGATTAGAACACAAAGAGGGCAAAAACAAGTCCATTGATGAGGAAAATGGTCAAAGTAGTCATGATGCTGGTGCACTGGGGTGGTGAATAGGGTTGTGCAGATTGGTTCAAGAGCCATATCATTGAAGGCAAGAAACTGGTTTTGAAACTCGTGATGTAGGACTTCAGGCTTCTGTATCTTCTACCCAATGATAGCTGTCATAAATTGGCATGGCCCAGATGGTGATTATCTGTGATGACAGATGCTTCATTCCTGAGGCAGTGCTTCCTATAATATTACTGATGGTGGGCAGGCATGTACCTGTGATGTTTTCAGGCTGAGTCCACTACTCTCTGCAGTCTCTTGCATTCTTGCACATTTGAGTTATCATACCAGATCACCCGAATCAGAATCATTATCGCTGTCAGTTGATTTGAAACTTGTTGTTTTGAGGCATCGGTAAAGTGTAAGTCATAAAGATCCACAAATTATAAAAGTAAATACACAGTGCAAAGAAAGGAACAATGAGGCAGTGCTCATGAATTCGTGGACCATTCAGAAATCTGTTGGCAGAAGGGAAGTGTGGGTCTTCAGGGTCCTGTATCTCTTCCTTGATGGTAATAAAAAGCAGATGGTATATCCCAAATGGGAGGGTCCTTAATGATGGATGCCACCTTCCTGAGGCACAAGCTTTTGAAGATGTCCTCGGTGGTAGGGAGGGTTGTGCCTGCAGTACAGCTGGCTGAGTCAGCAACCCTCTGCAGCCTCTTGCCACCCTGTATGATTGAGACCTCATGCCTGCCACGGGGACTCCAATGCACAGATTAACCAGTCAGAACGTACTTCACCATTTATCGATAGAAATTCAAAGTACAAAGTAAATTTATTATCAAAGCACATGTAAGTCTCTACATACATCCCAGAGATTCATTTTCTTGTGAGCATTCGCTATAAATACAACAAACACAATAGAATCAGTGCACTCAACAGAATGGACAAACAACCAATGTACAAAAGACAGCAAGGTGTGCAAAACAAAAAGAGAAAAAAAGAAATAATATTAATGAATAGGCAATAAACTTTGAGAACATGAGATGAAGAGTCTTTGAAGGTGAGTCTATAGGTTGTGGGAACAGTTCAATGATGGGGAAAGTGAAGTTGAGTGCCCTCTGGTTAAAGAGCCAGATGGTTGAGGGGTAATAAATGTTCCTGAACCAGGTCCACTGGCTCCTGTACCTACTTCCTGATGGCAGCATTGAGAAGAGAGCATGGCCTGGATGGCAGGGGTCCTTGATGATGGATGCTTCTTTCCATTTGCAGTGCTCTATGTAGATGTGCTCACTGGTGGGGAGGGCTTTACCTGAGGTTGACTGGACAGTTTCCACTACCTTTTGTAGGCTTTTCTGTTCAAGGGCATTAGGGTTTCCATACCAGACTGTGATGCAACCATGATGTAAATTTGCTAGAGTCTTTGGTGGCATACCAAATATCAAATAACTAACCAAGCAAAGACCCTGGCTTGCCTCTTTCGTGATTGCATCAATGTATGTCCAGGGACGATCCTCTGAGATGCTGGCACACAGGAACTTAAAGCTGCTCATCCCTGAACACTCAGTGAGGGCCAGTGTGTGTTCTCCCGACTTCCCTTTCCTTATATCAACAGCCAGCTCTTTAGTCTTATGACGTTGATTAAAAATTCTTGTAAGCTGAGGGACACTTGAGACCAGGTCTAAAGCACTGAGACCATGAAGCAAGTGAAGCAAATGCATTACTTTCCCACAAGAAGTGAAAGGGTAGTAAAATTGAAGGAATAGAGGGAGCTATTTGCCTCAAGCCTCCTGTGGCAATGATTAGATTATGACCGTTACATATCTGAATCTATTTACCCATTATAATACTTCATTCGCTTCAATTCACAAAAATACTTCTGTTGTACAGTAGTTTGGAAGTTTTCTAACTGATTCAATAATCATACCATTACTGCAGTGTGTCAAGCTGTGATTCTGGCAGCTGTTAGAGGCTGCAAGAGCCTTAAAGATCACCCTTCATGTAATTTATTCTTGAGACATGGGTGTCACTGTAAAGAAGGTACTTTTGGCCAGTCCAGTCTTCAACTGAGTGGCATACAAATCCATATCACAAGGGAATTGAAAGCCAATTGCATCAGTGCTGCTTCAGAGACCAGAAAAATGCCTTTTACATTCCTGAAGAACAAGATTTTAGATAAGTACATTATCACATACACCGAGCTGCAATGAAATTCCTTGTCTGCATAAAGCCTACAATGTAAGGAGTATGCACGATAATTGTGTATTTAATATTCAACTAATATTTGAATAATCTTATATATATGTTGATAAAGCATTTTTGTTCACTTAAATAATTCATTACGGGTTATGTGTATAGATAAATGATTTGCATTTGTCATCACGCTAACATGTGATATGTGCGTGCCTTGCTTAAAGGGAACTTGAAGTCAGACCCACATTTTGGAATCTCATGTCTTCATTTGAATTAGTCTAATGTTTTGAAGGTTTAAAACATAATAATAAATACAACAATAATGTGGTAATGTGGTAAATTGTATCAGCAAATTTGCTGATGATACAAAGGTTGGAGGTGTAGTGGAAAGTAAGGAAGGTTTTTCAAAGCTTGCAGAGGGATTTGGACTAGCTGGAAAAATGGGCTGACAAATTGCAGATGGAGTTTAATGCAGACAAGTGTGAGGTATTGAACTTTGGAAGGACAAACCAAGGTAGGACATACAAGGTAAATGGTAGGACACTGAGGAGTGCAGTAGAACAGAGGGATCGGGGAATATAGATACATAACTCCCTAAAAGTGGCATCACAGGTAGATAGGGTCATAAAGAGAGCTTTTGGCACACTGGCCTTTATAATTCAAAGTATTAAGGATAAGAGTTGGAATGTTATTGTGAGGTTGTATAAGACATTGGTGAGGCTGAATTTGGAGTATTGTGTGCAGTTTTGGTTACCTAATTACAGGAAGGATATTAATAAGGTTGAAAGAGTGCAGAGCAGGTTTACAAGGATGTTGCTGGTACTTGAGAAACTGAGTTACAGAGAAAGATTGAATTGGTTAGGACTTTATTCCCTGCAGCTTAGAAGAATGAGGGGAGATTTGATAGAGTTGTATAAAATTATGATGGGTATAGATAGAGTGAATGCAAGCAGGCTTTTTCCACTGAGGTTAGAGGAGAAAAAAAACAGAGGACATGGGTTAAGGGTGAAGGGGTAAAAGTTTAAAGGGAACATGGGGGGGGGGGCTTCTTTACACAGAGAGTGGTGGGAGTGTGGAATGAGCTGCCAGTTGAAGTGGTAAATGCGGGCTCACTTTTAACATTTGAGAAAAACCTGGACAGGTATATGGATGAGAGGGGTATGGAGGGATATGGGCCAGGTGCAGGTCAGTGGGACTATACAGCAAAATGGTTCAGCACAGCTAAAAAGGGCCAAAAGGTCCTTTTCTGTGCTGTAATGTTCTATGGTTCTATAGTTCTAATAAATACAATGAAGAGTGAAGGTGCAAGTACTGAAGTGGAATCTGAAGTAGTACTAAAAGAATACTAAGCTGACAATACCGGAATAACAGAGAGAGAGAGAATGTGACGGCACCACTGGGAAGGGGTGAATAAGAGGTAATTAGTTCAGAAATCTGTTGGCAATGAGGAATGGTAGCATAGTAGTTAGTGCAATATCTTACTGCACCAGAAATCAGGTTTCAATTCCCTCTGCTGTTTGTAAGGAGTTTGTATATTCTCCTTGGGATCATGTGGGCTTCCTCTGGGTGCTCCCATTTCCTCCCTCATTCCTAAGATGTATGGTTAGAGTTAGTGAGTTGTGGGCATGATATGTTGATGTTGGAAGCATGGAGACACTTGTGGGCTGCCCCCAGCACAGCCTCAGACTGTGTTGGTCATTGATGCAAATGACACATTTCACCATACGTCTCAATGTTTTGAGGTATATGTGACAAATGAAGCCAATCTTTATCTTTACCTTAAACTTCATTCTGTGTTTTCATCACTCTCTGCAGGTTCAGTTGGCTAAATGTGAATCGTTACCATACCAGATTCTGACGTAATCCGTCATAATACTCTCTATAGCGCATCTGCAGAAGTTCAAGAGAATCTTCGTATACATGCCAAATCTTCTGAGATGCCCAAGAAAATGGATATGCAGAAGTGCTCTCTTGATCACTGCATCTGTGTGAATGCTCCACGTGAGGATGCTGGTGACGGAGATGCCATGGATCTTCAAGCTGTTGACCATCTCTACAGAAGTGCCATTGGTGAGGACAAGGATATGTTCATTCCATGCTTCCTTAATCAATCTCTTTTGTCTTGCTGACGTTAAGAGCTAGGTTGTTTCTTTGATTCAACGGCACAATGTTCTTGATTTCATTCCTGTACCCCTCCTCAACATTGTTCTTGATGCGGCTGGTAATATTGGCAAACCTAAAGACCGGGTTGTCATATAATCAAAGGTACACAGCAATTAGCAGAGGGGACTGAGCATCTAAGCCTGAGAAGCACTCTTGTTGATGGTCAGGGTGGGTGAAATGTTATGACCAATTCTAAATGACTGAGGTACGCCTGTCAAGAAGTTTTAAAGACAATCTAGTAACTTCAGCTTGTTTTATTCCATATGTAGTTAATGTATACATTTATATAATTCCCTTGTTTTCAGGTTTCAAATAGCTAATGATTTGAACTCAATTTCTGAAATAATAGTTCTGGCTACTGAATCTGCTGGACATCAACTGAATGCTACTGAATTCTACCATACCTGCTGAGGGACATAACCATTGAAGATACCCATTCTGGTCACAGCGCTGAACTTGGAACATTTCAGACCCTATGTTTCATTGGTGATTCCAAAGGACTTGTGCAAAGCAAATCTAGCAACCCAAATCCAAGTAATACTATACAAATCCCCCAAATCTACTGTAGGCTTTGCACTGATGTAAATGACTCAGGTAGGTAATTAAGTACAGCCAGTAATTTCTATTTGTAAACAGACCTTGCCAGCTGAGAATTCCTAAGCACTGCAGCCAAGGAAGTAAATTCCAGCCAAAAATGCCAGCTGTAGCAATGTCTGTTCCTAAGAAAACAGGAGAGATTAAAATGCTAAAATGCTGCCACAGGGAACCGACCTTCACACTGTTATCATTTCCCCATGTTCGGTGGTCACTCAACATAAAAGGAATATTTTAACATTATCACTGGGCTTCACTCTCATCACTGTCAATGTTTTCACTGAAACGTAAAGCACTCCAAGCCATGTCCTGATTAAGGTCTCGATTGATTAAAATCCTGTTCTGTAAGCAGAAGGTGTAACTGCATAGGGTAGCTGTGTTTCACAGAGGTGCTGTAACTGTATGGGACAGCAGAAGTTTCACTGATGCTCTGTAATTATACAAAACAGCAGTAGTGTCACTGCATTGCTGGATTCGGTATGCCATAAACAAAGAATGCCTATTCCTTCTGCACAGTTTTCTTTAAGAACTGTTGCCATGAGCACAGGTTGTCATCTGCTTTTCCTAATTGTAGCAATTGCATACAATTTAAATATCTCCATTCAAACAGAACATTCTTTGCACAGATCCAATCCTGGCAGATCGACATCTAGGCAATTTAGTCCTCCAGCTTTGTATCTATCATCATTAAATAGTTGGCAGAAAGAGCTTATTACATGGCCCAGCTCCTTTGTGTGTTTTGTGTTAGAATTTCTTTAAGTTTGTGCTTGTGCACGCAAATGTATAACGAGGTTTCCTCTGAAAATAACTTAAATCTTTATGCAATTAGTTTATAACTACATGTGAACTTGCCTAACAATATTTCCTAAATGTCACCACTCACTAATGAAATGAGGAAAATCCTGAAATAGATTGGGAGATTGCTGCATTGAACACCTCCACTCTGTTCACTCTACCAGCCAGGATCACTCGATGACCAGCCATTTTAGTTCCACCACCCATTCCCACACCAGCATGTCAGTCCATGTCTGCTGAATTGAGCACAGAGTAGAGAAAAAACACCTAATATTCTCCAACTTGACAGCATGAACGTTTTTTTTGTCTTGTTCCCACTAGCCCCAACCTCCCTATCTCTTTCCCCTCCTCCTTCCTCTTCCTCTTCATTTGCCCATCATCCATCCATTCCTCTCACTCTTTCCCCTCTCTAATTCGTACCCTTTATTCTCTGGTACACCATCCTCCCTATCAGATTCTACCTTTTGTCATTTCCACCAATCACCTTCCAGCTTTTTACATCATTCCCACTCTGCCCCTCCTTTCTCTACCTATCACCCACCTCACCTGGAATCAGTTGTCACCTGCCAGCACTTGCTCCACCTTTCCTCCCATCTTTTTATACTGGCAATCTTCTCTCTTTCTTTTCGGCCCTGATGAAAGGTTGTGAACAAAAATGTTGATTTCTCTTTTCCCTCAATAGATGATGGTCGGAGATGTTACTATGTTGCTGTATCCCGTTTTCTTGGTCCACAGTTACAATAAAGTGACTATCTACAGATGATCCAATAAACAGATGTCTAGAAGGATTCAGTCAAGCAACAATGCGGAGCAAAAGGTGCATGCAGAAAATTTTGTTTGAGATCCTGCATCAAAAAATGACAGGAAAGAGGAAAGTCTGTTGACTTATTTTTAGGTTATATATTTTATTTTGAGATTCAGCACAGTAACAATTTCTTCTGCACAACGAACCCATGCAGCCAATTACACCCATATGACCAATTAGGATACTAACCTGTATGTCTTTGGAATGGTGGGAGGAAATAAAAGCTACCACAGGAAACCCCTGAGGTCATGAGGAGAACATACAAACTCCTTAAAGACAGCAGCAGTAATGAATCTGGGTCACTAGTGATGTAATAGCATTATGTGAACCATTAAGTTCCTGTGGCACTCCAATGTGTAACAGAATGAGTGGGGGAGAGGGTATGATATAGAGACAGATAGGTAAAAGGCAGAAGCAGAAGGAGAGGGGGATGATGTTAGATGATATCAGGATGGAGTTTCCGTAGATGAAGAACTCCAAGGGTGTGTGGGTTTCCTGAGAATTGAAAAGTCAATGATCCTACCATTGTGTTGTAAGCATATGCATTGCCTACTCAATAATTACTGCCAGCTCCAACATCATCCAACCACCAGTCACATCATCCTCTCTTCCCCCTTTCTCCTTTCTGCGTTCACAATGAATTTCACAATGCATGTCAGTAATAATAAATCGAATTCAGATTCTGATTCCACACCTACCATCTCTTCATGACTCCCTGGTGCATTCATCCCACTCCACTTACCCCTTCCAGCCCCCCGTACCTTCCCTTGCAAAGGAAGCGAAACGTCTGTCCCTTCATTTCCTCCCACAGCACCTTCCAGGAAGCTAAACAGCCCTTGGAAGTGAAACAGAAGTTCAGATGCATCTCTTCCAACCTGGTCTTTTGTATTCAACCTTGTCTGCACTGGTGGAACCATGTGTGTGGACTGGGTGACAATTTCATGGAGTGTTGTATTCTGCCACAAAAGCCACATTAAATACCGAGTTGAGTGTAAATTTAACTCCCGATCTCACTCCCACACTGATCTTTCTGACAGCCAAATGCAAAATGGAATATTCTGATGTTCTGCTTGTATAGCCTGCAACCCAGTTTTCCAGTCTCAAAACCTTGGTGCTCTTCTCCCACATGAGTGTCCACCTAGTTTTCTACCCTTCCTGTCCCAACTGCTCACTGCCTCATTCCATTTGCCCATCATCCCCTCCCCATCCGGTCCACCAGCCTTAATCATGCCTCCATCCCACACATCCCCCCTACTCAAATCTTCCATTGACCCTCTCAGGTCTCAATATGAAATGGTGCTGTTAGATTCTGATGCTTTTATGATCCAAAGGTTCTTCTGAAGTTAAGAATAAGGCATGAAACTTATTCCTTACAGCTGTTTTATTAAGTGTCACAGTAGCAAAGAATGAACAAAAAATCTGAGCTGAGAGTACAGGGAAAGCACAAAAGTCATCTCATACTCAGACCAGGGATACCCAAAATTCCAGTGTTAACAATTAACCTATAAAATAGCCAGATTCAATTGTCGTGACACCTGCTACTGAAAACTAAGATGTTTCTAGAAAAAAATACAGAAGCAACTGCACAGTAATTACTGGGAAATTCACTGAACAATTCCATGAATATGTACTGATGAAGGGTCTCAGTCCAAAACATCAACTGTTTACTCTTTTCCATAGATACTGCCTGGCTTGCTGAGTTCCTCCAGCATTTTGTGTGTCTTACATGCATATAGGAGATTATATAAAAATGCAAGCAAGCATTGGGAAATTAAGCTACAAGTAAAATAACAATTCCACACCCTAATCCAACAGTGACTGAAACATTTACCTCCAAGATGCTGAGTTCCTCTGGTGTTCTGTTTCTCTGATCCGAATTCCCACATCTGTTATTTTTTTTCTACATACACAATAGGAAGTGTACAATACAACACAGTAGGCCAGCTGAGTTAAATATTCAGGAATAGACAATGGTCAGCTTGTGTTCACATATTTGCCAGGCTATGTCACAGTATATTAATACTTCCTGTGTCCTTTTTAGACATCGTGCTGACTTCTGCTGGGTATTAGCAGCTGGTTTAGGCTTCAGGGCTTTCTGCTTTCTCAACTTAAGAGTGCAGCATAGCACAGACATGGTTCTGAACTTGGCCTGATTAAGATGACTGTGGGGAGGGGGAAAGGGGGGTAGAAATTCAGGAGTTTTGCATAGACACTGTCCCTTTTTGAACAACTTGCTAGTCATTATTGCAAGACTGGACAGGTTAAAATAGGGTGACAAGAAGCTAGCTGCAGAATCGAGCGGTAGTCAGAAGTTGCGTAGAGAAAGCAGGGTGCATTTTAGGAACAGCTTCTCCCCCACTGTCATCAGATTTCTGAATAAACAATGAACCAACCCATAAGCACGATCTTACTATGTTTGCTCTCTACTTGTGCTGTTTGTGTTATAAACGGTGTATGTTTATTTCTCATTGTGATTCATAGTTTTTATGTTTTGCACCGTACTGCCGCTGCAAAACAACAGATTTCACAACAGGTCACAACATATGTCAGTGATAATAAACCTGATTCTGAATTCTATAACAGGGAGAGTGGAAGCTGAATGCTGACTTTCAGCCATGTATCCACCAATTCCTCAGTGAAATTTCCAACTTACCATGCACTTGTATGTGTGCTGAGAGTTTTCTCCTGCACCAGTTTCTGTTTGATCTTATTCCATCACACAGTGTTTGGGATTTGTTAATTCTGAGCCCTGTCTGGGGTGCATCGTCTCCAGTGATTCCTTCCCAGCTTCACTCTGTGGTGCAGCAGCCCCACTGCTTGCTGCCTGAACTTGCTCTGTGTGGTCATTACCTCCACCAGTTCCTTCTCCCATCTGTTCAGACTACCAAGTGCAGGTCCCACAAACTAACTTCCTTCCAGTCGATTGTTCACTGTGGACTCTGCTTCCTGTATGGACATTGACTGACGGTTGCAGGTGACTTTGCTGAGTGAACAATTTCCTCACTGTCTTTGAATTGTCAGTTGTAAGAACTCAGTCCTGGTGAAGGGTATTGACCTGAAACATCGACTGTTTATTCCTCTCCATGGATGCTGCTTGACCTGCTGAATTCTTTCAGCTTTTTGTGTACGTTACTTTGGATTTTCAGCATTTGTAGAATCTCGTATGTTTATGTCAATGTATTGTAGCTGGATGAGAAATTCTCATCTATGAAGCAGGAAAGACATTATTCAATTAATACCACAAGACTGCATTTGCAATAAAAATTAAGAAACACTTCAAACATCAGATAGATGATGAACATTATGACAGTGTGCATATTAAGTGAGTTATGGAATATTTATAAAGAGATTTTGACAAAATTATTAATGATTTTACAAAAGAATACAAGCAAACTGGAGTATTATGCACACTTCAGTGAATTAACTGATTGCATGCTGCCAGTAGGGAGCCCACTTGAAAACAGCAAGAAACAGAGAATAGGTTTTATGGTGATATGGTCCCTGCCCCTTCCACTCAGCCCTCGAGCCTGACTCCCTGCCTTGAATATGGGTTCAATAAATTTACCTACTGCTTCCAATTACATTCACTGTATGGGGAGATTGTTCAGGAAAAAAAAACACTATATTTTGTACTAATCAACAGCTGGACATCTGGAAATAAACCTAATTTTTGAAACAGTTTAAACAAATGAGTTATCATTTCTTCAGGGCACTGAAGTGCTTTGTAAACACATTAGAGGATCTTCTGTGCTTTCCTGGACCTGTGAGAATTGAATTCAACTTTCTCCCCTTGCCCAGTTGCTTCACTGTTCCCAACAGATCCGCGTCGTTCTTCAAAAATGCGGCTACACTTTTAGAGATCACGCTCTATCCATCTGTTCATTTTTCCTGATATTGACAGTGTAGAATTACTCCCATGGAAATATTTCTAATTTTTTAAAATAAACCCTTTGAATAGAATGGATTATTTTAACAAACGGTTGTCTTCACTATGCACATGACTGTTAATTTCAGCTTGATCGTCCTTTAGCATTATATAAAGCAAAAACTAAACATAAAGACCAGTTAACCCCCAGTGTATCTGTTGAAAGAGGAATGGGACACTTGCCCTGTGTGGTTTAACTACACTGAGTTGGTGGCAAGAAGTCTAACATGATTTGCCTCTGTTGAGACAAAAAGCAATTGCTGATTTAAAAGATGTATCAAGTGTTATTTTCAATGAAAATTACTTGCCCTTGATGTTGCTTCCCCTTTAGGTTAATTGATTTAGTCTGTCTAATGCTTTGCTTCAAACAATGTTTTAATGTTAAAGCACAGCTTTTTCTGAAATTAAATCCATTTCAGAATACTCAACAAAGTATTAGAAGTAAATAATGAAGATTAGCACTGAGTATGTTATCTTCGACAATTATCTACAATAGGGTTGGCCGATGGTACAGTGGCATCAGCACAGGACTGCGAGGCAGATGGTCCTGAGTTTAAATCCGGCCAGGTTAGCAGCAGTATCTGTGCAGAAGAAAGGCTTGGCAATCTACTTCCATATCTTGCCACGAAAACCCTATGGACAACTATCCATAGGACAATCATCCAAGAGTTGATGACGGCTTGATGGCACTCAACTACAACATGTTATCATTCATGAGAATATATAGATAGAAAAGAAAAACAATTAAAGATCAGCTTTATTTGTCACCTGTACATTGAAACACCAAAACATCACTTGCAACATCAATGACCAACATAGTCAAAGGTTGTGCTGGGGGAAGCCCGCAAGTGTAACCACACCTTCCGCACCAGCATAGCATGCTTATAATTTTCTAATCCTGACCATATGACTTTGGAATGTGGGACAAAACCAGAGCACCGGAAGGAAACCTACAAGGTCTGGGGAGAATGTACAAACTCCTTACAAACAGCAGCAAGAATTGAACACTGATCTTCTGATTGCTGGCACTGTTAGATGATACACTAATCATACTCTATTGTGTCATACCAGAGAGAAGCTAAAATAATTACTATTAAAATGTATTGGTATTAGTAACGGCTTATTTACAGAATGGTACAGTACATACCAGGTGCCAATGTCTCTCTGGGGGAAAAGAGGGAATGACAAGGATGGAAGCCCAGACAGGGTTGATAGAGGGGAGGGTTTCTTGCATGAAGGACTGGGCTACATTTGCAACTCTGTAATTTGTTGGAGTCTTGGGCAAAGCAGTTGCCATACCAATCTGTGATGCACCTGGATAGGATGCTCTCTACAATGTGTCTGTAAAAATAGGAAAAAGTTGTCAAGGATGTGCCGAATTTCCTTGGCCTTCTGACGAAGTAGAGGCAGGATGTGCTTTCTTGGCTACAGTGTTCATCGTATGGTGGCTAGTTCAGGACAAATTGTTAGTGATACATACACCTCGGACTTTGTAACTCTCAACCATCTCCATCTCTGGATTATTGATACAGACAGGGCCACATATTCTATCTGTTACCTAAATTCAATAACCAGCTCCTTCATTTTGCTGATATTGATGGAAACGTTATTGTCTTAACACTATGCTACCAGGCATCAGTGGAAAGGTATGGATAATGGTTGGGCTAGGAGCTAATGTGGTGGGAAGGATTGGTGCTGATGGTCAATCTGGAGGTTAGAGTGGGGGAAATTTGGCTTCAGAGCTGTAACTGGCTTCAGTGTGGTAGCTTGGGATTCATGAACTAGGAAGGGGGATGTGGGAACAAAGAGTTGAGAGGTTGAAGGGAGAGTTGCCATGAATAGTAAATAACCAATTTGACAAAGGGCTACTTCACTGGACACCAAGGTTGGGACCTGACCAGGCTAATTCCTTTAAATTGGGTCAAAGAAAGCACCGTAAAGGGTGTAAAGACCTAGGAGCAGAATTTGGCCATTCAGCCCATTGAGTCTGCTCCGCCATTTCATCATGACTAACTTATTATACCTCTCATCTCCATTCTCCTACCTTCTCCCTGTAACCTTGGCAACATTACTAATCTAGAACCTATCAACCTCTGCTTTAAATATGCCTGATCACTTGGCCCCTACAGCTGTCTGTGTCAATAAATTCAGCAGTTTCACCATGCTCTAATTCAAGAAATTCCTCCTCACCTCTGTTTAAAGGGAAGTTCTTGAGATCCCACCTCTTTCCTCCGAACTCCAGCAAGTACAGGCCCAGGGCCATCAAACGGTCATCATTCATTCCCAGAGTCATTCTTGTGAACCCCTCTGCACTCCCTCCAATGCCAGCTCATCTTTTCTTTAATAAGGAACCCAAAAGTGCCTACAATTCTTAAAATGCAGTCTGACCAATGCCTTATAAATCCTCAGCACTTCTTAGTGTCTATTATATTCTAGTCCTCTTGAAATGAATGCAAACATTTCATTTGCCTTCCTTGCCACTGACTGAACCTGCAAGCTAACCTTCAGAGAATCCTGCATGAAGACTCCCAGGTCCCTTTGCAAATCTTTTTTAAAAATTGGTCCCTGTTTATAAAGTAGGCTATGCCTTTACTCCTTCTACCAAAATGCATGACTGTACAGTTGTCTACACAATATTCTATCTGCCATTTCTTTGCCCATTCATCTAATCTGCTTCCTTAGCAAAGTTCAAAGTAAAAAGAAAATCTTTTTCTGTGGACATACTTAGCAAATTTATAGAGCAGTAACTGTAAACTGTAAACATCAGGAGCTAAAAGCTGTAAACAAACTGTGCAAATGAAGATATAAAGAAATAGCAATAAATAATGAGCATGAAATAAAAATACACCAGAGTCCTTAAATGAGTGTAGTTATCCCCTTTTGAACCTGGTGGTGTGAGTCCTGAGGCACCTGCACCTTCTACCTGATGGCAGCAGTGAGGAAAGAGCATGGCCTGGGTGGTGAGGATCTTTGATGATGGATGCTGTCCAGCAATTTAAAGTTACTGACCCTCTCCAGCTCTCATCCTCCAATGACTACTGGCTTATGGACCTCTAGTTTACCTCTACTGAAGCCTACAATCCTTTTCTTGGTCTTATTCAAATTGAGTGAGAGGTTGTTGTTATTACACCACTCAGCCAAACTTTCAATCTCTTTCCTGCATGCTGATTCATCGCCCCTTTTGATACAGCCCACAATGGTGGTGTCATCAGCAAACTTGTAAATGGTGTTGGAGCTGTACTTTGCCACACAGTCATAGGTGTAAAGCAGGTAGAGCGGAGAGCTAAGTCCACATCCCTGCAGTAGTCCTTTGCTGATGGAGTTTGTGGAGGAGATATTTTTGCCAATCCGAACTGGCTGGGGTCTGCAAGTGAGGAAATCCAGGATCCAATTGCACAAGGGGGTACTGAGGCCCAAGTCTTCGAGTTTATTGATTAGTTTTGAGGGGATGATGGTGTTAAATGTCAAGCTGTAATCAATAAAGAACATCCAGATGTAAGTATCTTTGCTCTCCAGATGTTCCAGAGTTGTGAGAAGAGCCAACGAGATATCACCTACTTTAGACCTATTGCTTCAGTAGGCAAACTGGAGCAGATCCAAGTCGCCATTCAGACAGGATTTGATATGCTTCAGCACTAGCCATTCAAAACACTTAATCACTGTGGATGTAAGTGCCACTGGGTGATAGTCATTTAGACAAGTTATCACACTCTTCTTGGGCGATTGAAGTAGGTGGGTACCACACACTGCTGGAGCAAGAGGTTGAAGATATCCTACACATCATCTTCAGATACTGAGACCAAAGGGTCACAGGGAGATATGGGGGTGCACGATGGTTCCTCCCTCTTCTGTCCCTATGCCCATTTTTGTATCAGCCACAAACCTGGCCACAAAGCTATCAATTACATCATTCAAGTCATGTTCCTTCTGTGCTTAGACGCATAGAGGAGACATGACCACAAGACAAATCTGTACACTACTGTATTAGTATGCTGAACACACAAACGGACCAGAGCCCCTAGTTTTCCTTTACAATTGATTTTTCACTGAACCTGAATCAAATAGCACACACAATTGGAACACTATCCAATTTGCAGGTACTTCTCTTAATCAAGCATATGCTTTAACCAAATTAATGGCTTGGTTTAAAGCTGAACTGAGGATTGTCAATAATCTGAGGGTAGAATTAAGAATATTTTATTAGACTATGCTATATTCATTTTTTCTCCTAGAGCTGAATGAAAAGCCAGAACATCTCATTGTAATTTCTGGGACAGGTAGAATAAGTGCACCTATTAGTCAAATCATACAAAATATCCACTGTGCCCTAACTTAATTGACATTAATAACTTGGAACGTGTCAAAGTCACTCTGTCTTAACATTTCAGATCATTCTGTCACTCTGTCATTTGAACATGAGCTTTAATATTAGGATATGTGAGAATGCAAAATACTGTACATATTTTTGACTAATTTCTGCAGCATTTACTTCAAAAATTTTGTCAGAGTGATTGTTGATTGGTTGTAGGTCTGGTGGGTGTGTTTGATGTGTGGGAACATGAATATTTTAATACTGTTAATTGCTTGGAATAAATGAAATATAAAGGTTTCAATAAAGCAATCTTCTTCAGAGGTGGAGCTTTATATGGTTTAGCAGATTGATCTGCAGTGCAAGTGGAGAGAGCTGTATAATGAAGGATTGGTAGTCCAGGAGATAAATCATAGCAATGGATCAATCTAAGATACTTGTTAGTTGTGAAAATTGTTGCGCTAATGATATGGAGGACATTCCACTAATCTACCTGACAACTCAGGTGTTCATTGATTAGACATTCACATGTTTGTAATATCTGGCAATTAGACAACACCATAATACCATCTGCTGACCAGAAAAGCCTGCTTCACTTTCTGTCTGACAAGGCAATTAACTATACAATAAGGTGAAACTTGCTCAACAGGGCCTGTTTTATTTTGTACAGAACGGTTAATAATGGCAGTTTCAAACTCATACACATTGTGTTCTTTCTGAAATGGACCATAATACAATTCCTAGAATCATTTGTATATCAATATGTATACACTTGTTCAGGAAAATAATCTATATGTTATTGCAAAACAAGCTGACCGTAGGGTGGCCTGCACTGTATACAATTAAACAAATGCTGTTGAGAATATATTTTAGAAGCACTTCCAGCTCAATTAGCCAATATTTTATTATTTATAAACTACAGATGGCAATGTTTTAGAGTAAAGCAAGCTAAATTGTACAAGGATAGATTTCAATGATAATGTTCAAGAACAGATTATTGAATAATGGAACAATGAGCATAGTGGGTAGGAGGGGGATTTAATGTGCTTGCCACTTAAAAAGAAGCAGTGTAAGTATAATTAGTCTCTGTCTGTAACTGATGTGGCAATACTTTTCAGAGGATAGGCACATTTTATTCATCAGAGGCATCTGAGGCTTTCACTGACTGTTTGATTGTCTTTTATGCTGTAAGCCCTAAAAGCACATTCAATAACCAATGTCTGTTGATCCACGGATGGGTAGAGTATCTGCATAAAGTCCTGATGGATAGATTTTCCTTCATAATTGAAAGAGTTTGAATTTTTCAAGGGCAAGGGCAAATTTTCTTTCTGGAAAATAATGCCATGAAATTACCATTTAGTCTGTGAAAAGGGAATTGACCCGTGGTGTTAATTCTGCTTCTGTCTCCACAGATACTGCCTGACCTATTGAATAAACCCAACATTTCATGAATTAATTTGAGATATCCAGGGTTTTTCATTTTCGCTTTTCAGTCATGCTTTTTTATATAAATGTCATTCTTAAAAAGTATCATGTGATATCTTGGGGCATTCTTTCAGTTTGAATCAGAATCAGGTATGGTTGGTATTATATAGTATACGGTATGTAGAAACGTAGAAAACCTACAGCACAATATAGGCCCTTCGGCCCACAAAGCTGTGCCAATCAAAGAGATCGACGAAGGTGGGATGCAAACCCACACATGCAGAGCACAATGGATTAGCAGTATTTAGTGTTAATGTGAAATTGAATTAAAATTGTAATCCTGTACAGAATGAGAGAAACCACACTTGGTGTTCATGCTTGGCTAAGGAAATTGTCGTGTAATATTATCTTCTGTTGGATTATGAGTCATAATCCCACCTAAGTGTTCACCTTTCAGTTTCATCCTTAGAGATGATACTGTGTACATCTTCTCTAATTCATGAAACACTGAGTTTGAGAGAGGACCACAATATTGGTTACAGGGTGTCCATTCAATAAGATCATGATAATGAAACATGTTTGGGAGTTTGGGAGTAGGGAGTGGCGCCAGAAAGAAGTGATAGGCAGGTAAGGGCAAGTGGTAAGAAGCCTGACTGGGGAATAGAGGAAGAGGGACGGGGGAAGGAAAAAATTACCAGAAGGAGAAATCGATGCCAATGCCATCAGGTTGGAGGCTACCAAGATGGAATATGAGATCCTATCAGATTCCTTCTTCTCCAACCTGGCTTCACCTATCAACTTCTAGCTATACTCCTTCCACTCCTCCCAACTTTTTAATCTGGTGTCTTTCCCCGTCCTTTCCAATCCTGAAGAAGGGGCTTAGCTTGAAACGTCAACTGTTCATTCACTTCCATAGATAGTGCATGAACTGCTGAGTTCCTCCAGTGTGTTGCCTTATTTGTGTAGTTACTTATTTTAAAGTATATTTTTAATAATTCCAGATCAGATACCCGAATCAGAATCTGGTTTATTTTCACTAATATATGTCATGAAATTTGTTGCTTTTACAGCAGCAATTACCATAAGTTATAATAAGAAATACTGTATGCAAAATAAATAAGAAATGCAGAAAAAGAAAGCAAAAATAGTAAAGTGCTTTTCATGGACCGCTCCGAAATCTGATAGCAGAGGGAGAGAAGCTGTTCCTAAAATGTTGATTGTGTATCTTCAGGCTCCTGTACCTCCTCCCACAGGGTAGCAATGAGAAGATGGTGTAGTTCCTTCATAAAGGATGTGGCCTTCTTGAGGCATTGCCTTTTGTATATATCCTCAATGGTAGGGAGATTCGTGCCAAAGATGAACTGGCTCTGTTCAGAACCCTCTGCAGCTTTATTTCCAATCTGCACTGACTGTGGTCTCCCAATTCAGAAGTCAAAGATAGATCCAAGATAGATCCAGTTGTAGAGGGAGCTACAGAGGCCCAGGTTTCGAAGCTTGTTGAACTGTAATCAATAAACAGCAGTCTAATGGAGGTATTTCTATTGTCCAGGTGGTCCAAGGCTGAGTAGAGTGCCAGTAAGAATGGACTGTAGATCTATTGTGGCAGAAGGCAATTTGCAGTGGGTCCAGGTCCTTGCTCAGGCAAGAGTTAATTCTAGCTATGATCAACCTCTCAAAGTACTTCATCACAGTGGTTGTGAGTGCTACTGGTTGACAATTATTGAGCCCATTCACCTTGCTCTTCTTGGGCACCGCTATGACTTTCACACTTTTGAAGTAGGTGACAACCTCCAACTGCAGCTCTGAGAGACTGGAGATATCCTTGAATACTCCAGCCAGCTGGTTGGTAGAGCTTTTCTGGGCCCTACCAGGTACACCATTAGGGCCTGATGTTTTATGAGAGTTCACCCTTTTAAAAGATGTTCTGACAGAAATGCCTCTGAGACAGAAACCACAGGCTTGGCAGATGCTGGCAGGTATTCATACAGCCACAGTTTTATTCTCCCTTTCAAACATAGAAACATAGAAACATAGAAAATAGATGCAGGAGTAGGCCATTCGGCCCTTCGAGCCTGCACCGCCATTCAGTATGATCATGGCTGATCATCCAACTCAGAACCCTGTACCTGCTTTCTCTCCATACCCCCTGATCCCTTTAGCCACAAGGGCCATATCTAACTTTTTCTTAAATATAGCCAGTGAACCAGCCTCAACTGTTTCCTGTGGCAGAGAATTCCACAGATTCACCACTCTCTGTGTGAAGAAGTTTTTCCTCATCTCCGTCCTAAAAGGCTTCCCCATTATCCTTAAACTGTGACCCCTCGTTCTGGACTTCCCCAACATTGGAAACAATCTTCCTGCATCTAGCCTGTCCAATCCCTTTAGAATTTTATATGTTTTAATAAGATTCCCCCCTCAAACTTCTAAATTCCAGTGAGTACAAGCCTAGTCGATCTAGTCTTTCTTCATATGAAAGTCCTGCCATCCCAGGAATCAATCTGGTGAACCTTCTCTGTACTCCCTCTATGGCAAGAATGTCTATCCTCAGATTAGGGGACCAAAACTGCACACAATATTCTAGGTGCGGTTTCACCAAGGCCTTGTACAACTGCAGTAGAACCTCCCTGCTCCTGTACTCAAATTCTTTTGCTATGAATGCCAACATACCATTTGCCTTTTTCACCGCCTGCAGTACCTGCATGCCCACCTTCAATGACTGGTGTACAATGACACCCAGGTCTCCTTGCATCTCCCCTTTTCCTAATCGGCCATCGTTCAGATAATAATCTGTTTTCCTGTTCTTGCAACCAAAGTGGATAACCTCACATTTATCCATATTAAATTGCATCTGCCATGAATTTGCCCACTCACCTAACCTATCCAAGTCACCCTGCATCCTCTTAGCATCCTCCTCACAGTCATCCGCAAACTTGGAGATGCTGCATTTAATTCCCTCGTCTAAATCATTAATATATATTGTAAACAACTAGGGTCCCAGCACTGAGCCTTGCGGTACCCCGCTAGTCACTGCCTGCCATTCTGAAAAGGTCCCGTTTACTCCCACTCTTTGCTTCCTGTCTGCCAACCAATTCTCTATCCACATCAATACCATACCCCCAATACTGCGTGCTTTAAGTTTGCACACTAATCTCCTGTGTGGGACCTTGTCAAAAGCCTTTTGAAAATCTAAGTATACCACATGCACTGGCTCTCCCCTATCCACTCTACTAGTTATATCTTCAAAAAATTCTATAATTCTTTATATTTCAATGTGTGCATAAAAGGTGTTCAGCTCATTGGAGAGTGATGCATCACAGCCATCTATGATGTTAGGTTTTGTCTTGTAGGAAGTAATGTCCTGCAAACCCTGCTAGAGCTAATAAGCATCTGATTCTGTCTCTAACCTCCTTCGGAACTGCTTTATCACTCTTAAGATAGCCTTCCTTAGGATATACCTGGACTTCTTGTAAAGTTCTGGATCATTGGTCTTGAATGCCATAGATCTACCCCTCAGCAGACTGTGAATTGTACAGTTCATCCATAGCTTCTGATTTGGATATGTCAGGTGTGTTCTTAAAGGCACACAGTTATCCAGACAGGTCTTGATAAAGTCGATAACAGCTGTGGCATATTCATACAGATCTGAAGATGAATCCCTGAATATAGTTCAGTCCACCAATTCAAAGAAGTCTTGTACGTGCCCCTTTAGCTCCCTTGATCATACTACTGGTCCTCACCACTAGTGTTGTGGTCTTCAGTCTCTGCCTGAATGCTGGGAGTAGAAGTACAGCCATGTGATCAGACTTGCCAAAATGTGGGGGTGGAATGACATGGTAAGTGTTCCTGATGGTGGTGTAACAATGATCAAGTGTATTGGCTCCTCTGGTTCCTAAAGTGACATGTTGGTGGTAGTTGGTCAGAGGATTCTTCAAGCTTGTTGAAGTCCCCCTCGATGATCACAGTGTCTGCAGAAACGTCAGGGCATTCCCAGCAGAATGCCTCAGCAAATCATATCTGAACTGCACTTGCTACTTTGAGCATACTCTAGCTCGCTGGATACCTTTCTGTCTTTCCATATCTGGAGAACCTAGCTTCAAGTGGAGGGGATCACTTTCTGGAAATTCAGGCACAGACTGGAAGCAGGATGATCTGGTCCCAACTTGCGTACACAGATACTTCAGATCTTACAGGCGCGGTAAGAGGTGAGGGAAATTGGAAATAAAAACAAATTGTTGGAAAAACATATCCGTGATAAAATTTCAGGTCAAATCTTTGATTAGAACTTTGTGTTGTGATTGTAAGTCATCAACTGGAAATGTTAACTTTGTTTCCCAATCTAAATGCTGACTGACCTTTTGCGCATTTCCAGCGTATTTTGAATTCTGCAATTTAATTTGATCATCTGTTCAATTTTGCTGAATGTTTTAACTTCATTTGGAAGCATTTGGAGGAACCGAAGCTAATACGACAGGAAACACATTTCTGCAGCAAGTCATAGAATCATTAAAAGCTATGGCACAGAAACAGGCCCTTCAGGCATCTAGTCCATGATGAACTATTATGCTGCCTCGTCCCATCTACCAAATGGTTACTTGTATTTTGCTCTCCATTTGAAGTATTTAAATATCCTTTCTAGTGTATAAAATGGGCTTGATTACAACTAATATCTAGACTTTAATGTTTGTTTTATCATTTTAATGGTTTGTTGTTTGATTTTCCATTAAAAAATTTGATAAGAGTCCTTCATGCCTACATATTTATTATATTCCTTAGTTCATTATGATGCTGTCATTAATGACATTTAAATTGCAGTCAACTAAGTGAGAAACTGAATTCCTTTGGTGGTGGGAAGGGAGGAGGGAGGGAGAGCTTGATCACTTAGTAATTCAAGATGAAGGAGAAGCATTTAAGAACAAATAAATGCAGGTGGCCATTGTAAAAGTTTGGTCAAAGCTTTCAATAGCCCGGATCCTGTGTGAATAGATCCCTCTGGATATGTAAAGGGGACATGTCAGAGGAGACTTTTCTTTTCAGCCTCACTTCTCAAGACAGGCTGTCACAAAATTGTACCATCTGCTGTATAATGAGCTGCAGACAACATCTGGATCGAAGACAGCTCCTCCTCTGCAAGTGAAGGTTAGAATCAAACCACTGACGTCTGCAGCACAGAAGGAGGACATTTGGCTGGAGAAATCCAAAAATAATCCCATAGCACAGCTCCCTCACTGTAGCCTTGTATATCTCACTGATTCAAGTTTTTATCACATTTTCTCTCGTTTCCACATTCCCTGTGGCAAAGCATTCCTGGCTGCAACAACTGCCTTTGCAGAGAGATTACTTTTAACTTCTCTGCTCAGTCTCTCAGTAACAATTCTAAACTCGTGACCCTCTTGACAGCAACTCCCTGGTGAGAGGAAGTAGGCTTTTTTTCCTATATTCACTCCAACCTCATGACCCAATCGTACTACAAGGATTCTGGGAGCATTCAGGTTCATACTTTTTAACTTCATATAAAGACTGTTCAAAGCACAACATGAGTCAAACCATCTTTACTCATTGATCAAAGGAAGCAACTGTTCTACCCACAACATTTAATTGTCTCGAAGTTCAGAGTAAACTTATGATCAAAGTACATATACCCTGAGATTCATTTTCTTGCATCCATTCATCGTAGATGCAAAGCAACAGAATAGAATCAATGATAAAAGTGCATGCAAAGATAGCCAACCAATGAGCATAAGAAGAAAGCTGTACAATTACGAAATAAAAAATAATAATTATTAATAAATCAATAATAAATAATATTGAGAACATTTAGAGTCCTTGAAATTAAATCTATAGGTTGTGGAATAGTTCAATGTTGGGATGAGTGAAGTTATCCATGCCAGTTCATGAGCCTGTTGGTTGAATGGTATTAACTGTTCCTAAACCTGGTGGTATTTGACATAACACTCCAGTACCTCCTTCCTGATAGCAGCAGTGAGAAGACAGTATGGCTTGGATGGTGGGTCCTTGACAAATTCACAAACTCCCACGGCCCCAGGTGGTCCTATGATTTTAGTCTCGGAGGTCTACATGTGAGAAGACTTCAGGAATGTGAACCCATGAAAAGTATTCAGCACAGATGCAGTAGCTGGCTAAGTACTAAAGACCCATGTTGATCAATTGGTTGGGGTGTTCACTGAGATCTTTAACCTCTCGTTAAAGGCAGCCTGACATACCTACCTACTTCAAGCAGACTTTACTTATACTGGTGCCTAAGTCATTAAGGACCCCTCACTCCCTCTCCATGAACTGTTTGTTCTTCTGCCATCAGGTAAACGTTACAGGAGCATCAAAACTAAAACCACAAGGCTACTAAACAGCTTCCTCCCACAGGCAGTCAGACTGCTAAATAGCTGCTCTACCTGATTCTGCTTTGGACACTTTTAACTTGCACTGGACATTTATAACTTGTTTTTAACTGACATGTGGTTGTTGTGTTTTACTATTTATTGTTGTGTTTATTATTTAGTGTTGCGTTTGTTATGTTATGATTGCACTGCTCCTGGGAAATGCTGTCTCATTCTGCCCTGCAGAGCTGATGTATGGTTAGAATGACAATAAAGTTTTTGATTCTTGAATCTTGAACATGGTAACCTGCCTCAGTGGCTATTATTCAACATTGTTTACATCCACAGTGATCAAGTGTCTTGAGAGGTCGGTGATGAAACATATCAACTCCGGGCTGAGAAGCTTCTTGGATTTGCTCGGATTTGCCTATCAGAGCAACAGGTCCACATTGGATGCCATCTCATTGGCTCTTCACGCAACCCTGGAACATCTGGACAACAAAAATGCATACATCAGAATGATCTTCATCAATTACAGGTTGGCATTCAATACAATCATCCCCTCAAAACTAATTATTAAGCTTCAAGACCTTGGCCTCCGTGCCTCCTTGTGCAATTGGATTCTCGATTTCCTCTCTTGCTGACCCCAGTCAGTTTGGATTGGCAACAACATCTCCTCCACAATCTTCCTCAGGACAGGTGTACCATAAGGCTGTGTGCTCAGCCCCCTGTTCTACTTGCTTTACACTTATGACTGTTCAGCTAAGTACAGGTCCACCTGCCATATTCAAGTTTGCTGATGATACCACTGTCATAGGCTGAAACAAGGGTGGTGATGAATCAGCATATAGGAGGGAGATAGAAAACCTGGTTGAATGGTGCCACAGAAACAACCTCTTGCTCAATGTCAGCAAGACCAAGCAGCTGATCATTGATTTCAGTAAGAGGAAACCAGAGGTCCATGAGCCAGTCTTCCTCAGAGGATCAGAGGAGGAGAGAGTCAGCATCTTTAAGATCTTTGGTGTTCATTTCAGAGGATCTATCCTGGGTCCAGCACGTAAGTGCAATTATAAAGAAAGCACAACAACTGCTCTACTTCCTTAAGAGTTTGTGAAGATTCAGCGTGACATCTAAAACTTTGACAATCTCCTATAAATGTGTGGTGAAAAGTATATGGACTGGCTGCATCACTGTCTGGTATGGAATCACCAATGCCCTGGAATGGAAAATCCCACAAAAAGTAATGGATGCCACACAGTCCATCATGGGTAAAGCACATCTCCATGAAGTATTTTCACAGGGAAGCAGCATCCATCATCAGGGACCCCCACCACCCAGTTCATGCTCTCTTCTCACTGCTGTAGTCAGGAGAAGGTACGGGAACCTCAGGACTCACACCACCAGGTTCAGGAACAGTTATTACCCCTCAACCATCAGGCTCTTGAAGCAAAGGTGATAAATTCATTCAACTCACTTGCCTCATCATTGAAATGTTCTCATAGCCTATTGTTACGTACCCCGTAACTGGGTCACTTACCAGCAAAGATAGAGAGGTCCGTTGAAGTCTGATGGTACTATTTTTAACAGTATTTATTGATAAAAATAAACCAAAATAATATCAATGCAAACATACAGATAATATACGTCGTCAATACTAAATCTAAAAGTGCGGGTATAATAATAATCAATAAGAAATAGCTCTATCGTTGTCTAGGGGATAATGTGTTGTCCGATGGAAATATAAAAGTCACTTCAGTTCATTCAGGCTGCAGCTTTTGATTGGAGAGAGAGACGATTTTTTTTAGAACTTGCCTGTTTTCCTTTTTATGATGTCGATCCTTCGAAATGTCATCAGTGGTGATCTCTTCTTTAGCTAAGCCGTCTTCCGTGGTAAGACCTCAGTCCCGGGCAACGGGAAAGGACACACGTGGGCCTTCCACCGGCTGTCGCTATTAAACGCTGTCACGGGATTTCTAGCGTTTCTCCTGGTGCGTCTAAAGGGGTTGTTCTCCAGACCTTCTTTTATCCTTACTCACGGGGTCTCAGGTGTCAATCAGGTTGGAATGATGCCATCCCTCAGCCAGCCCCCTCTGCTCATTCCCTGAGGGCTTCAAATAAATAGTACAGTACTCAATACACAATTCCGTCTCCAAGAGACAAAGGCCGTTTTCCGTGGCTTTGTATCGCTGAGGGGCCAGGACATTCCAAACGTCTCTCTCTCATTTCCTGGGTCTCCTGACCTGAATTAATAGCGATCTTGCGATTCTCAAAAAGGAGGGGGGCGACTTTGTACCCTTCGGCCCCTCAGAGTTGGGGCACAGGCGTAACACTATCAATTCACTTTCAAGGACTTTTCGTCTTATGTTCTCAATACTTATTGCTTACTTTCTGTACTTGCATAGCTTATTGTCTTTTCCACACTGGTTGAATGCCCAAATTGGTATGGTCTTTCAATGATGCTATTATGGATATTATTTTATTATGGGTTTATTGAGTATACCTGATAGAAAATGAATCTTAGGGTTCTATATGGAGATATATACTGTATATACTTTGATAATAAATTTACTTTGAACTTTGATCTTTGATCTTTGCTGCTTTCTTGTGGCTGCACTTCTTTTCGATATGCTCAGAGGTGGGGTGAGCTTTACCCGTGATGTGACTCTCTAATATTTGAAGGTTTTTCCATTTGTGGGCATTGGTGCTTCCATACCAGGCCATGATGCAACCAGTTAGGATATTTCCACTGTGTATCTATAGATGTTTGTCAAAGTTTTAGATGACATGGAAAATCTGCACAAATTTCTCAGAAATAAGAGGTGCTTTCATGCTTTCTTCGTAATGGCACTTAAGTGATGGTCCCAGAAGAGATCCTCTGAAATGATAATGCCAAGAAATTTAATGTTACTGGCCCTCTCCATCTCCTATCCCCTGATGAGGAATGGCTCATGGATCTTTATTTTCTTCCCCCTGCAGGCAACAATCAACTATTTTGTTTTGCTGATGTTGAGAGGCTGTCATTGTGACACCATTCAACCAGATTTTCAAACTCCCTCCTATGTGCCAATTTGTCACCACTTTGGATTCGGCCTATGTCAGTGGTGTCATCAGCAAACTTGAATATAACATCAGAGCTGCACTTAGCCTCACAGTCATAAAAGTAATCCGAGTAGAGCAGGAGGCTAAGCACACAGTCTGCCTGTTTCTCTATTTTTTTTATCCCTTATACTAAATTCCTTCATCACATGTACTAGAATCTGAATTTCCTGAGACTTGAGTCTTAGGTGCACAAAATAACATTTCACTTTGCCATTTTAATCCACAACAACAATAAAACTTTGTATTCTCCCTTTCATGCAATTTTACCTTTATATTAATTTTTGTCTGAGTTTTATTTTTGTCTGCGAGCCATATTTTAAATAAACAAAATCACAGTAAAAAATTACAGTGTAACCTTGCAGTTGATAGGGAAATATTATAATTTATGGTCTTACTGCCTCCAAACAACCTCTTGCTAAATTCAACTCTTGACCTTTGAACTATTGACCTGTTCTTTTCCCTTCTAATTCTTTTCAGAGGATGAATTATAACATTTTATTTTCTACCTCCATGGAGTGTGCTTGACCCAATTTTTCTTTAGTATCAATATATGTTTTAAAAATGTTATTTCAGAATTATATCTTTTCCTTCCTAGTTTCATATTAATGAAAATTATTTAATCTGATTGGCTGCTAGCCTAATGACATTACAGATGAAGGCAATCAAGAATTATCTTTAACTGACACAGAAGAGATTGAGAGAGAAGATGGTGTTTAACAAGACCTGATATTTGAGGGTAAGTGGCTAAAGGTAAAAAACAGTTAGGAGGACCAGCTTTGGGGGATGGTAGTCTGAAAATGATGACTTCAGTTGATTTGGATGAACTTGAAGATGTGATGTCAAGTCAACTTTTTGGAGATGCTGCGGGCTAGAGGAGGGAGAGATGCGGTAACTCTAAGAGACCCCGTTGGCTGGTTAGAAATGGGAACCAAGCAGGGAGTGATGTTTTGTTTAAGGTGAGCAGCAGAGAAGGAGTGAATGACATTCGTTTTTGGCTACAGCTGGCTTCCAGCATATCAGTGTATTCAGTTATCCCTACATTCTTTCACCTCTTCACTTGGATTATCTTGATAATGTATTGCAGCCAGTGACCTAGCCAGATAATCAGTCTTCCCTATTCCAGTGATGGCCATTATCAATCAACACTGGAATATTGTTGGCCCTACAAATCCTCCCATTTTCTTAATCATGAAAAGGATTTGGAGTTCAGGTGCTAGCTTTGGAGAGCAATACTCGGTGTGCACCATGATCTGGAAAGTGATTGCAGACTCTACACTAGAACGTGGTCCAGGAGTTTTATAAGCTGGAGAGGAGGGGAGAGCACTCCAGTCATTACTACTATTCTTGTGCTGGCAATGAATTACAGGACATCCTCTTGGTTCAGTGCTTCTTCAGAATGTGATAAATTCTTGGATCATTTAGTGACACTGAATTCACTTTTGTTTGGAAGGTGATATTAGGAATGTACAGTGCAGTTGATGGTGATAATGCATCTTTAAGTTGGACTGTGAACTGTCATTAAAAGACAGAAGAAGAAGAAAGGGAAGAAGATAGCAAGTTTTTCCTTCAAGATCAGCAGCAGGGGCTTTAAATTCTTCTTTGAGAGACAGAGAGCAATTTGCAATCCCTCACTAAACAAAAATAAAAAAGGAACTAAAATGCTGCAAGTCCAAAACAAGGAAAGGATAGAACAAGATAAGACTTTTCTCTGTGGAGCAAAGGAGGATGAGAGATGACTTGACAGAGGTGTATAAGATTATAAGAAGCATAGATAGAGTGGATAGCCAGCATCTTTTGGCCAAGGCACAATGCGTAGTACCAGAGGTTACCCATTTGAAGTAAGTAGACAAAACTTTAAGGAATTGACAGAGGTAGTTTTTTTAAAACAGAGAGTGGTAGGTGCCCAGAATTCATTGCCAGGGTTGGTACAATAGGGATATGGAAGAGTCTCTTAGGTAAGCACATAGATGAAAGGATAATAGGGGCAGTCAAGTGAATGGACAATGAGGGACAGTAAATCCTGAAGATGGCAGTAATGCAACAGTGTGGATGCTAACTGCCGTAAAAACTCAATGAAGAAGAAGAAGAAGGATAATAGAGGGTTATGGACTATGTAGGAGGGAAGGGTTAGATTGATTGTGGAGTAGGCAAAACATCATGGGCTGAAGGGCCAGCACTCTGCTGTACTGCTGTGTTCTCCGTTGTATGTATAAAACAGAAAATGCTGCAAATGCTCAGCAATCCAGCCAATGCAAATAGAAAGAGAAACAACATCTGTTGAAGGGTCTTCAACCAAAAGGTATTGCCTTGGTTTCTATCTATCTTGCTGCTGCCTGTCTTCTGTTTGTGTACCGCTTCCTCAGTTCTTCACTGAAGCATCAGCTGAGATTGTTATGTCCTTTTTCCTGGAGGCCAGGCCATTTGGGTATGAATATAACCTATAGAGTTGTGCCTTCTCTCTGTAAATGGCTTCACTGCTGCTCAGATTCTGGTACCACAATTTTCATATATGCCAGTAAGCAATGTGAGTAGTACTGGCATCTGGCCAGTCTTAATCAAATGATGCATAAGTACCAATTTGGCTCATGTCCCTCACCAACATCACTGGGTATGCTTCAAGGCTATTAAGCCTATTTTTTTTTAAGCAATTTGACTATTTTCCCAGCAGATCAGAATATTTTTGATGTAAAGCTCAAGAGCATAGATGGAGATTACCAGTTGTGGAATGTTTTGCATTGCACCACAAAACACTGATAAATAATTTATCTAAATAATGTCATACACAACATACTTGAAAATGGTTCTGAACCACGTCTTTCCAATTTAAACTTATTTTTTCTCCTAAAACTTACTTCCTCAATAGATAAGATTCTGTGACATAATAAAATTGTGACCCAAGTATTGTTTTTAATCTAAGTACTAAATATGATTTTGTTTAATCAGTTTGGGACATTAGAATTATCATGTCTCTAACACATGGTGCTAACATTTGCTGCTTAGACGTAAATATTTTCTTATACAGAGAATATTAGGTGATTTTGATGTTCATGCACCTTGTTAAGACTTGAGTTGGAAGAAGGAGACAATCTGCCATTCCATCATGGTTGATTTATTTTCCCTCTGAACTTTCTTCCTCTGCCTTCTCCCCATAACCTTTGGCATCCTTACTGATCAAGAAGCTGTCAACATCTGTTTTAAATATACCAACTGACTTTGCCTCCACAGCCGCCTGTGGCAATGAATTACATTGATTCACTCCCCTCTGGCTAAAGAAATTCCTCCTTATGTCTGTTCAAAAGGGATGTCCTTCTATTCTGAGACTGTGCCCTCTGGTCCTACACTCCCCTGCTATAGGAAACATGCTCTCCAAATCCACTCTATCTAGTCCTTACTGGACCTTGAGAAAGAAGGAGGAGCCAATCTACAAAATATCACAAGGTCAGGCAGCATCTACGGAGAAGAATAAAGAGCAAACGTTTTGGGCCAAGACCCTGCATAATTCTGGAAAGGAAGGGGAAAGAACCCAAAACAAGAAGGTGGGGGAGGGGAAGAGTACAAGTTAAAGGTGATAAGCAAAATGAGGGGAGGGGAAAGGTAGTTGAATGGGGAGTGGTGAGAAGATTGGAGGTGATAGTTGGAAAAGGTAAAAGACTGAGGAAGGAGGAATCTCATAGGAGAAGAGAGTGGACCATTGGAGAGGGGATGGGGGATGGGCACCAGAGGGAGGTGAAGGGCAGGTGAGGAGAAAAGAAGAGGTAACTGTGGAGTCTGAATAGGGAAGGAAAAGAAAATGAGGGGTTGGGGAGAATCTACTGGAAGTAGGAGAAATTGATGTACCAAATTTTGTATGTGTTACTCTGGATTTCCAGCATCTGCAGAATCTCTGGTGTTTAGAATATTACATGGATGTGAATGAACAGCAGAATGATGATGTTGGGGAGGCTTTATAAATCTAATATTCGCTAGAATCAAGGAATAGAAGGAAAGATATTCTAAAATGCATTCTTGGGAAAATTGATCAGAAAATTTTCAATCCAATCAGAATGGGTTCATTTTTACATCTCCTTCTGACATTAGGTCTATTTGCTCCAGCTCATTTCTTAGAACTAAATCCAGAAGTGATGTTGGATTTGGTTCCAAGAAATGAGCTGGAACAAGTTGACACCAGCCTTCATTGAGTGGTCAGTAGAGGAAAGAGTGAGCTTGTTCTTGGGTGTCAACATCGAGGAGGATCTACCCTGAGACCAACATATTGATGCAATCATGGAGAAGGTCCACCAGTGCTGCACCTTAAGAATTTGAGGATGTTTGGTATTTTACCAAGACTTACAAATTTATACAAATGTACAGTGGAGAGCATTTATCTGATTGCATAACAACCAGGTATAGAAGATTACAAGAGGCTGCAAAAGGATGTCGACTCAGCCAGCTCCATCATGAGCAGAACCCCCCTCACCATCAAGAACATCCTCAAGAGGTGGTGCCTCATGAAAGCATCATTGTCACCATAGGGTACAATGTCTTCCTTGCTTTCCAACTATTCACGGGGAGGAACAGGAGCTTGAAGACCCACACTCAACATTTTAAGAACAGTTTTTTTCCCTCTGCCATCAGATTTCTGAGTGATTAATGAACACTACCTCATTTTACTTTGTTTATACTGTATATTTTTGTAGCTTATTTTACATCTTCCACTTTTGGGATGTGCAAAGCAACGACTTTCACAACATATGTCAATATTTTGGCTGCTTTGGATTCCTCCCACATTTTAAAGACAGACTGGTTAATTGGTCATTGTAAATTGTCCTGTGATTAGGCTAGAGTTAAATACCTGTTTTAAGGTTGCTGCACGGTGTGGCTCATTGAGCCAGAAGGGCCTGTACCTCACTGTATCTCCAAATAAATAAATGATAAAACTAATTGGAGATCAGAAAAACAGTAACATTATAGAATCATGAGCAATACCGAATGGCCAGAGACTCTTTGGCCAACCCACCAGTCCTAATTTCCTGCATTTGCCCAGTTCCCTCTGAGCCCTTGCCCCTTCATGTACCTATCCAAGCTCTTCTTAAAACAACTGCTTTTGTACATACCACAACCTTTGTCAGCTCATTGCATATACTCACTACACTCTCCATTGAAATGCTGCCCCTCAGGTCTCCTTTAAATCTTTACCCTCTCATCCTAAAACTATGATCCCCTTGATTTGGTCCCCAGAAAAGACGGGCAGCATCTGTGGAAAAGAGTAAGTAGTTGGCATTTCAGGCCAAGGCCCTTCATCAGGACGAGAAAAGAAGGGTGAAAGAGTCAGGTCTTCAATATGGTTGTCCCTCATTCTCTTATGTTCCGAGGAGTAAAGATCTAGCCAGGCTAACTTCTCCCAATACTGTAACTCCTGTTCTTTAGGCCTGGCAACATCCCCATAAATCTTCTCTGCACTCTTTCCAGTTTAGCCAGATCTTTCCTGTAATAGGATGACCTCACCAATGATTTATACAGATGTAAACATAATGTTCCAACTCATATACTTAGTACCCTGAGTGATGAAGGCCAGTGTGCTAAATACCTTTTTTTCATTCCTAATTAACTGTGATGCCAGGTTCGATGAACTATGCACCTATACTCTCCAGTCCCTCTGTTTCATCATGTTCCCTAGTGCCCTACAGTTTCTACTATATGCCCCACATTGATATAGCTTTCTCAAATGCATCATTGTACCCTTGTCCCTATTGAAATCCATCTGGCACTCCTCGGCCCATTTCCCTAACTGATCAAGATCCCCCGTGTAATCTGATGAATCCTCACTTGGAGTATGATGAGCAGTTTCGGGCCACTTATCTAAGAAACGATGTGCTGACATTAGAGAGGGTTCAAAGGAGGTTCACAAAAATGATTCCAGGAGTGAAAGGCATATCATAGGAGGAGCTTTTGATGACTCTGGGACTCTTCTCACAGGAATTCAGAAGAATGAGTGGTGACCTCGTTGAAATCTATCAAGTGTTGAAAGGCCTCAATAGGGTGGATGTGGAGAAGATGTTTTCTGTGCTGGAGAAATCTAAAACCAGAAGACATAGCCTTAGAATAGAGGGACATACTTTTAGAATGAAGATGAGGAGTGAGGAGGAGTTTCTTTAGCTAGAGGGGGGTGAATCTGTGGAATTCATTGTCACAGGCAGCTGTGGAGGTCAAGTCATTGGTTATATTTAAGACAGAAGTTGATAAATTTTTGATTACAGGAAGAAGACAGGAGATTGGAGCTGATGGAGGAAATGGATCAGCCATGATGAAATGGTTGAAGCATACTCAATGGGTCAAATGGCCTAATTTAGTTCCTATATCCTGTGGTCTTATGGTAATCTATGATAATCCTCTTCAGCATCAGCAACACTTAATTTACCATCATCTGCAAATTTGTTCAAGCCTTGCACATAGAAGTGATTTATATACAGTAAATAATGAATAACAGGAGTTCTAACACTGACTTCTGCAACACACCACTAGTCATCGACCTTCAGATACCACTCTGTGCTTCAAACCTCCATATCAATTTTGAATGGACCTATCTGGCTCTCTCTGGCTTCCATAGGATCCAAACCTCCAGACCAGCCAACCACGTTGACCTTGTAGAAGACTTTGCTAAAGTACGTATAAACAACATTCTTTGAACTACCTTCATCTACCCTTTTGGTTCCTTCTGCTAGATTTTTTAATTACTCGATCGCAGGCATTCTAGTCTTTTGTAATGGAATTGTCATGTTACAATGCTTTGGAGAATAACTTTGGAGAAAATGCAAATCAAACTAAAATAGAACTTTTCACTCATGGAAGCCTAACCAGAATAACATAAAATAAAAGGTTATCATGCAAACCTATAATGGAACAAAGGATGACCTTTAAAGATGAAATATTTCAGGTACAGATGACAAACCTTCTAACAAGGGCAATGATATGGAAAAGTGGTGTTATCTGGATGCAAAAGGGGATAGATAATATGATAAAATATTGAACTGGGGTGACCAGTGTAACTGAGGTAACGGGGCTCTCAGGCCCCATTTGTGCTGATATTTGGACCTCACTGACTAAGGAGAAGGGGGAATTAGATTGAGTCTCTATGTTTAAGAAGTGTATAGATAAGAACAAATAGGCAAGCTGTGGATCTAACTTGGGAAAATGGGGCCACTGTAGGTGAATATCATCAGTGGCATGGATGTGATGAGAAAAGGGCCCGTTGAAGTGCTTTACAACTTTGTGGCTTTTTCTGGCAAGTACTAGGCTCACTATTGAAATCCAAACAGTTACTGAAAAGATGGACAAAGAACAATTGAGAATAAAATGGCAGTTAACATTGGGGAGCTCCGCAGCCTTGTATGGGAGCGTGAGTAGTTAGCGAGAAGTAAAAGGTGGTGAGCAACCCGCTGAGGGAGTGAGAAGGCAAAAGTGGAGTCAGAATTGGAAATAAAGTTGGCAGAAACCAGAATACAAAGGTTGGGGGAGAGGAGTATAAGCAGACAGCTGATATGTGAGACCAGGTGAGGGGGGGAAAAGTGGATGTGTAGGGAGGGCAAATGATGTAAGAATATGTGTGATGATAGGTGGAAGAGGTGGTAAAGGGCTGATGAAGGAATCTAATAGGCAAGGGCAGTAGACCACAGAATAAAAGGAAATAGATGGGAAACCAGAGGGGGGGGGATGGGCAGGATATGAGGGCAATAGAAAAGTTCCAGGGATGGTGAACTTAAGTTGCAAGACTATAGTGCAGAAGCTGGGGTTGTTCTTCTTTAAGTAAAAAGGTCAATGGAAATTTGATAGTGATTTACGAGATTATGATTGGTTTAGTTGGGTCAATTGAGTTTCATGCCATTAGCAGATCACTCAAAATTCAAAGAACAGACTTAAAGCCAGGGAATATTCAAATATGAAGAGGAATCATTTTACCCAGAATCTGATTATGTTCTGAAAATGAGTGCTAGGTAGGACAGCAAAAAGAGAACTACTCAGGGTTTCGAAGAAGAATTGATTAGGCACTCATGGTAAAAGAGCAATGAACAGGGCTTACCGGATTGTTCTACCCTGAGCTAACATTGTGTCAATGAATTGAATAATCATCTATACCAGTCTTCTGCAATGAATCAATGATTTTATTCTATTATTTAGCAATACCATACTTCAAGTCCTGTTTTAGTGGCAATAATGGATCACATTTAATTTTTAATGTGTGACCACAATGGCATTTTACTCCAGCATACTTCCTGAAGAAACACCAAAAGCAAGATTTAGGCATTAAACTAACACTTGTTAATTATTTAAGAAAATAAAGTAGTGATCAGGAAAACATAATGCCATCTGAAGTAATTATATTTATGGTCCGACATCAGAACTGATCAACTTCTTTTAATTTATTGCTTATCCTTGATATGTACAGTTCTGCACAAAATTCTTAGGCACATACATAAGTAGTTAGGGTATCGAAGACTTTTGCACAGTACTGTTGTTTTTCAATGTGGAGTGGAGAGAGAGCTTGTAAATCTGGTGAGTGCAAAGGATGTTGGGAATGACAAGGGTGGAGTGGTGCGGGAGGAGTGCGGGACAGGTGGCACTGAAGGAGTGCCAGGGCTGAGTTGGGGGGCTGAGGTGGTGTGGGTGAAGACATACCCAGCCCTGAGACACCAGACAAGATCATTTGATTCCAAACAATTGGTTTATTGATCATTACCTTCACTTCCCCTTTTTCCAACCAGGATTCTCCTCTCCCCACCCCCTTCCCACACTCAGTCTACAATACAGACCCATATCATCACTCACATATGTCATGAAATTTGTTTTGTGGCAGCAGCACAGTGCAATACATAAAGCTATATACTGCACAAGTGCTATATACTGCATAGGTGCCTAAGACTTTGTAAAAGTCTTGAGGAACTGTAACAGCATTTGCCTTCAAACATATTTGCAATATTCAGTTTTTACAATGTGTTTTCCATGCATTATTATATTTCTTTCCCTAACAACCCTGCACTCAACATCAGTAATACCAAAGGACAGATTGTGGACTTCAGAAATGGTAAGATGAGGGAACACACATCAGTCCTCATAGAGGGATCAGAAGTGGAGAGTGTGAGCAACTTCGAGTTCCTGGGTGTTAGTATCTCTGAGCACCTGTCCTGGTCCCAACATATCGATGCAGCGAGAAAGAAAGCAAGACAGGAGCTACATTTCATCAGGAATTTGAGAAGGGTTGATGTGTCACCTAACACACTCACAAATTTCTACAGATGCATCGTGGAGAGCAATCTGACCGGCTGCATCACAATCTGGTATGGGGGTGGGGGGAACGCTATTGCACAGGATCAATGTAAGCGGCAGAGAGCTGCCAGCTTCACCTTGGGCACTAGATTCCATAGTATCCAAGGTACCTTCAAGGAGTGGTGTCTCCAAAAGGCAGCATCCGTTATTAATGTCCTCCGCCACCCAGGACCCACCCTCTTCTCGTTTGTAATTATCAGGAAGGAGGTACCTCACTACTTTTTTAAAAATTTCTGTTTTGCCCTACTTATTTAACTATTTCATATATACCATACTATATGTATATAAAATAAAATTCAGTTTTTTCTTTGTGTATTGTATTGTGCTGCTGCCGCAAAGTTAACAAATTTCACGACATATGCCGGTGACATTAAACCTAATTTTGATTCTGCTATCATAAGGTCAAGTTGCTCTTTGCTGACATGTTGTTAAGAATAAGTATCTTTTAATTGTTTTTGCAGTCTATCGGTCTGAAACAGTTTTGCCTGGTAAAGCAGAAGGAAGATGCCCTCAGTGGTCATTTTAGTAGGTACAGAGGAAACTATTAAAGTGGCCGCTGAGTGTATGTTTGTGGTCTTCTGCTGCTGTAGCCAATCCAATTCAAGGTTCAACATATTGTGCACATTATCAGGGAGAGAGTGAGCCTATGGCATGTGGAATTGTCCGGTGAACAATTCGTTTTTGTTGTACTGCAAATCATGGTCTTTACTGGGGGCCTTGTTATTGCATGGGTGGAGGGTGCTGATGCTTTTTTGCGGAAGTGGGTGGGGGAGTTGGTCGTTGCTTTGCTGCTGTTTGTGTGTGGGGGGGCTCTGGGTTTCTAATGTATTAACTGTCACTCATTCTTTGGGGCACTCTTCTGTTTTCATGGATATCTGTGAAGAAAAAGATTTCATGATATATATTGTATGCATTTTTCTGATATTAAATGAAACTATTGTGTTCACTTGAGTTACTATTGCCTTCCTGCTAACTTGAAACAATCTGACCATTCTCCTCTGACCTCTGTCAATAACAATGAATTTCACCTGCAGAACTAATGCTCAACGAATGTGTTTTTTTTTGTTTTTCACAATGTTCTCGTAAACTCTAGAGTGTTGCATGTGAAAGCTCCCAGAAGACCAGCAGTTTCTGAGATACTCAAACCACCCCGTCTGGTGCCAACAGTCATAGTCACTAAGATCACATTTCTTCCCCAGGCTGATGTTTGATCTGAACAACAAACGAACCTCTGGATCATGTTTGCATGCTGTTATGCATTGTGTTGCTGACACATGATTGGCTAATTAGATATTTGCAATAATGAGCAGGTGTACCTAATAAAGTGTCCACTAAGTATATATTCCTCTCTCTGGGGAAATTGACAACCTGGGTAAATCTTCTTATCACTTTTATATTGTTGACAAAGATATAATAATCTATAATATAAGCAATTAGTTGGTCTGACATTCCTCCATTCATTACTTGAACAGATAAGCTAAATAAAATGAACAGGTAAACTAAATTAAACTAATAGTCATAGGAATGTAATGTGAAATGTAGAAATTGGATGAATTGCATATCTTAGCAGAAAACCTTTAGGTTATAACCAAAGTTAATTACTACTTTAAATCTTTTGAAAGTATTTGAACATATGTGAGTGGTTAAACAAGCAAGTTAATAATTATATTAGCATTTCTCCTGATGTTTTACTTCCCTTGTTTGTAAATAAAATATGCCTTTACAGCAATTTTGTTTTATTACCACATGCTTGCTCCGGAAAAAGCAAGTATAAATGCAAAATGGAAGAAGTACTGCAGTTTAAACCACTATTTTAATTTGGGTCTGAATGAGGCAGGAAATGAACTCAGTTGTGTGAGGGAGATTTTAGTTATTGGACCATCTCAGAACAGATAGTCACAAATGACCAGTAAGTAGGAATGCCTGTTCTGTTTGGATTTATCTCTGGCCTTATAAATCGACTGACCTTTTCTTATTGTTCCATTTACCCAAGAAAGTCCTCAGCATACCTCCTCCCACCATAGAATCACAGGAATTTGAAGAGCAGTAGGAAGCCACCACCAGAGAATTCCAATTTCCAGCCCTTCAAATTCAAACTTTTTAAAACAACCAATGAATGCAATAATAAGCAGTGGTTAGTCATAATTGTTTTTTTAATAGCATTTGAAGGGTGGCTTAAAATAGTCATTAGGATGAATAAACTTCTCAGACTTCCAGCCTAGTACAGGTGTCAATTATAACTAACGTTTTGAAGACAAACTCTGCCATCTTCTTCAGGGATGATACCTGGGCATGTTTAGTCCACTGGTATTTATACCCCCATAGTCTGTCCCTCCTGTTTGGTTAGTCCTCATCCAATCAGGTTTCTGCTGTCCCACCTTGTTTACAATCAAATTCCAGTTCTTACTTAGAGTGAGACCTTTGTCTTTGTTAAAATTCTTTTCCTCTAATTTTATTTCAATGTCTTTATTTACAAGGCGGCCCCAAAAGCCATTGGTGTCATACAGTAGTTTTATGCCATCAAAGTCAATGTTCTGCTACCGCTAATTTCTCTGGGTAACCCAAACAGATGTACCTCCTGTGCTCCTTGATGCAGGTTTCCACCGTGCATCCTGTCTGGCTGATATACACTGCTCCACCTTCACAGGGAATCCTGACAACACCAGACGACCCAAGTCCCAGGTCATCTTTGACCTCCGTAAGCTGTGATTTGAGCTTCCTTATGGGTTCATAGATGGTGTTAATCCAATCTTTCTTCAGAATCCTGGTGATCCTTCCGGAAATCTTGAGAATATGGGGAAGACTCTATTGTCAGTGGGATAGATGCCTCGCTAAGCATTTAATGGCCATCCTGTCTCCCTTTGTTGGGGGCTATGAGCATCATATCACATGATTTCAATCAACTTCATTAAACCATAACCAACAGTGTGTCATTGAAATGTCAGTTACAATCGATACCTGTACCCAGCTAGAAGCCCGAGAAGAGTTTATTCATCATGTACGCCAAGAAAGCACTAGATCCTCAGTCATTGGGACATTTAATTCCAAAGGCTTCTATTCCAACACTGAAGAACTGGCAACAAGCAATGGAACTGGTAGGTCTGCTACCTGGATACACTGCAATGTAGATTTCGTGGAGGTGAAGGTGTTTGTAATTCATGAAATAGATCCTTTTGAACTTCTCTTCACCAATTACAAAGCAAGTACTGAACATAACATCATTCCTTGAATATGGAGACTAAATACTCAAAATGTGGTCTAACTATTTCCATGTACTGTGGCATCTAAACAAACCTACTTTTAGGATGAAGAGTCTTGGCCTAAAATGTTGATTGTTTATTCCCTTCCCTTGATGCTGCCTGATGTGTTGAATTCATCCAGTATTTTGTGTATGCTATTAAGCCTACTGTAATGTCCCTTTTAATAAAGACCCACATTCCATCAGCATGCTTAATTGCTTGATTTTGTTGCATGCTAATATTATTTTTAAATTTCAAGTATTCCGATCTCAATATCCCTCTGTATTGTGGCACTTTACAGTCTCAGTCCATTTAAATACCAATTTGTTTTATCATTCTTCTTCCCAAAGTAGATTAATATTTTCCCATATTATACTCCATCTACCAATTTCAAACCCACTCATTTATCTACAATATATCCCTTTGTAGGCTCTTTGCTTCCACTTTCTAACTTACTATCCCACCTGTCTTTGAATCAGCAGCAAAGTTGGTACTCGCATCCAACTCAATAAACAGAATTTAAACATTTGCAATCCCAGGGCTATGAGAGCTCAGAGACTCGTGTTTAATCTTGAACATGGCTCCTGTCTGACCATAGTTTGCACATTCTCTTCCAAACTGCTTGGGTTTCCTCGCGGATCCCAAAGACTTGCTGTTTGGTTAATTGGACACTGTTAATTGCCACCGGGTAAAGGTTAATTGTAAAAGAATCCAAAAGCAGTATTAATGAGCATGCCAGAGAGAATGAGTTGCTGGGGTACAGGGAGATAAGCAGAGGGGAAAGAGGACTAATCAGATTGCTTTTCTTGAAGCCAGCATGGTTCTGCTGGATCATAGAATTATTCAGCTCAGAGATGGGCTCTTTCAACCTTCCCTTTTCCACGCCACTGTGATGCCCATATATGCTAATCCCAGTCCTGATGAAGGGTCTCAGCCCAAAATGTCGACTGTTTATTCATTTCCACAAATGCTGCCTGACCTGTTGAGTTCCTCTAGCATTTTGTGTGTGTGTGTGGATTTCTAGCATCTGCAGAATCCCTCATGCTTGTGCTAATCCCAGTTGCCTGCATTAGGTCTGGACTATGTCTTTCCTATCGAGGTACCTGTCCAACTATCTTTTAAATATAGTATTTATTATAGTATCTACCACCTCCTTTGCTTGCAGATATCTACCCCCCTTAGAGGAAAATTTAAAAGTTATAAGCTTTTTGGAACTGCAAATGTACACGAAAAATAGAATTCATTTTGTCCTTAGAACAATGGAACAGTTAGAATTGAGGTATCATGGTAGCACAGCACAATTACAGCTCACGGTGATGCAGTTTGGAGTTCAATTCCGGCGTCCTCTGCAAACAAGTTTGTATGTTCCTTCCCATGTGTGCGTGAGTTTCCTCCGGATGCTCCAGTTTCCTCCCACAGACTTACCAGTGAGTTGGTTAACTGGTCATTGTAAATTGCCCTGTGATCAGGCTAGGGTTAAAATTCGAGCCATAAGGGCTTGTTCCACACTGTATCTCTGAATTTTAAAAATATAATTTGTTGAATCTTTAATAGAAGGACATGATCTGCTTTTATATAATGCAGGTAGGATCAAATAGTAATTGGAATCATCCTGTGCTGAATGTCTGGCTGAGGAGGCTTTCCACCTCGACTAAGTGCCCATTAAGGAAAAGGTAGAAACAATGACACAGGTCTGTTGCCACCACTGAAGATAAATGTGCCCATAAAGTATTCTATTGTATGTTTTAAACTGTAATGTTTATTGCCTTCAACCCTCAGATTGGTTACTGCAGGGGCAATGTTTTCATTAAAGGAGATGCAATTTCAACTGCAAAGACAGTCTCCATGAAATTTATTTAAAGTTGCTTTTCAACATTGTGCTTTTTGTCTGAACCCAAGGCAGTGAGCACTGAAGTTTTTTTTTAAAAAAAGAGTGACATTATTATAGTTGAGAACCAATAACATTATTTGGTGTGTTAATGACAATTGCTGGAACATAATGGGTCACCTTCCTTGGACTGAGGGTAGTTTTGAAGTAAGTAATCATTTTGTAGATCATCCTTGTTGAACAAAACCACATGAAAATAGTGAATGTAATAAAAGGTACAATAAATTCACTATTCACTTGAATTACTTTCCACTGACTTGTGTCAGATTGCACAACATTTGTCCTTGCTTCCAATTGGCCACAATTGCCATTATTATTAGATTAAATGTAAAGGTTAAAACTACTTTCTCTCTCTGTGGCTGTTACCTCAATTCTCTCCTCCCTCACGTGACAAACTCATAGTGTTCGACATCACTGGAGCTGAAGGCTTTCTGTCCAGCAGCCTCTCTGCATTTGCCAACCATGCTAAGCTTCTACAGTTTCCCCGTGCCCTTATCCACCAGAGTTCATCTTGTGAACGTGGCCTGCCCCTTCTTTTGATAAGGTATCATTTCAACTGCATATATACATGGAAAATAGAATTCATTTTATCCTTAATATTCAGATTCAGATTCAGTTTCTTGTCATTTAGAAACCACAAATGCAATGCAGTTAAAAAATGAGACAACGTTCCTCCAGAATGATATCACAAAAGCATATGACAAAACAGACTACACCAGAAAATCCACATAATGTTTGGCAATCCCCAGTCCAGAGTCCGGAGAGGTTGCTGCATATTAATATCGCGCTACTGTCTTAGCGTGTTCCCCGGAAAGGAGCTCCAAATCCACCAGACAAAACAAGACCAAAAACTAAAGCTACAAGACCTGCACAAAACCACATATTTACAACAGTGCAAACGATAGCATAATTGATAAAAAAACAGACCATGGGCACAGTAAAAATAGTCCAAAGATGTTAAAGGACTATAAGTTCAAAAGAAATCACCACACAGTTTCCATAAGTCCCCAGGGTCCCGACAGACTCGCCATCCCAACCCGGCGGCAGAAGGGCATACCTCCGCTATGGACTTCCACGGCGCCGCCCAACCCAGCCTCACAGACACAGCACATAGTGAAAGCGACCTGACCGCAGCGGACTCCGAGTCTGTCGAACCTCCAAGCCTCCGACCATCCCCTCCGGCACAGCTTCTCCGTGCACCATCCTCTGCTGAGCGTATTAAGATGCCCCCACCAACAGTTGGAATTGTGGTATCATGAGAGTGTAGTGGTTATCATGACGCTGTTACAACTCAGGGTTATGGAGTTCAGTGTCCGATTCCCTACCCTGGCACCTATGTCAGTTGGTAAGTGAGGGTACTTAGCTTTGCATTAGTTCAGTAGTATTGTCATTTGATAACTGGAAAGATATAATATACAGTTCTGTGCAAAAGTTTTAGGAACCCTAGATATATATTTTTAAGACCTATATATGTGACTAAGCACAGTGCTGTATTTATTTGTAGAATTTTGTTTTTTTGTTGTTCTTTTATACTTACACAGTTTGTTGCTCTTTGCACATTAGCTGTTGTCCGTCCTATTGGAGCTGGTCTTCCATCGATTCTATTGTGTTTCTTTTATTTACTCAGAATGCCCACCAGACGATGAATCTAAAGGTTGGATATGGCACATAAATGTTTTATTATTACTTTGATAATAAATTTACTTTGAGTTGAAACTGCTGGAGGAAAGAAGTCAATGAGCGCACGTATTGGTACATGTCTCTGAGTGTGGATCTCAGTATGTGGAGAAGATGACATTCTGAGAAACCCAAGGTCTTGAATCTGTTTGTAATCATGGGAAGGACTAAATTGTGAAAAATAGAACTTCAGTTGGAATCCACTTGGCACAGTTCTGAGCTGTAGATAGTTGCAGGGGAAGGAGATGGAACTGAAACTGAGATTAGGTCAAAGGTCAGACAGGGAAGAGAAACCAATAAAGGAACAACACACACAATATGCTGGTAGAACACAGCAGGCTAGGCAGCATCTATAGGGAGAAGCGATGTCGACGTTTCGGGCCGAGACCCTTCGTAAGTCCTGACGAAGGGTCTCGGCCCGAAACGTCGACATCGCTTCTCCCTATAGATGCTGCCTAGCCTGCTGTGTTCTACCAGCATTTTGTGTGTGTTGTTGTTTGAATTTCCAGCATCTGCAGATTTCCTCATGTTTGACCAATAAAGGAAGTTAGGGTAAAGGACAAATAGAACTTGCATCTAAGAAGAGGACAGTGCTACTTCACGGATGCTAATTGTGGAAGAGCCAATAATACAAAACACTAAAGAAGCTGGAGATATGGAAAAAAAAGAAAATACAAGGAGTGAGAGAGTTATTCACAGACACCAATAACCAATCAGCAGAACTTTCTGATGTCCAGAGTTCACAAATGAATCAGGAATCAATTTCCTCTGCTCATTGCTGGGGCACAGGTGACGTACTACATACTATAACTGGATGTAAGCAGATTTTGAGGATTCAGTTCAATGGTGGAGAAAGAACAGTTCAACATTATAGGTTTGCAAATACTCATTTTAATAAATTATTAACAAACCATAAGACATAGGAGCAGACATAGGCCATTGAGCCCATTGATTCTGCTCTGCCATTCCATCATGGCTAATCTCAGATCTCACTCAACCCTATACACCTGCCTTCTCACCATATCATTTGATGCCCTGACCAATCAGGAAACCATCAACTTCAACCTCCTTACCTCTATCCTAAAAGGTTACCCCTCAATTTACCCCTCCCCCCCCATAGGACCCATCCTCTCTACATCAACCCTATCTGATCCTTTCAACATTTGGTAGGTTTCAATGAGATCACCCACCTTCTTCTAAATTCCAGTGAGTATATGCCCAAAGCTGCCAAACACTTCTCATATGTTAACTCCTTCATTCCCAGAATAATCCACGTGAACCTCCTCTGGACTCGCTCCGATGACAACACATCCTTTCTGATATAAGGGGCCCAAAACTGTTGACAATACTCCAAGTGCAGCCTGACTAGTATCTTATAAAGACTCAGCATTATCCCTTGCATTTATTTCTATTCCCCTTGAAATATATGCCAACATTGCATTGCCTCCTTTACCGCAGACTCAGCCTGTAAATTAAACTTCTGGGAATCTTTTACGTGGGCTCCTAAGTCCCCCTGCACCTCTGACGTTTGAACCTTTTCCCCCATTTCAATAAAGTCCACACAATTGTTTCTTTTACTAAAATGCATTATCACACTATATTCCATCTGCCACATTTTTGCCCATTCTTCCAATTTGTCTAAGTCCTGCTGCAATCGCATTGTTTCCTCAGCACCACCTACCTCTCCACCTATCTTCGTATCATCTGCAAACTTTGCCACGAAGCCATCAATTCCATTATCCAAATCATTAATGTACAATGTGAAAATTAGCGGTCCCAATACTGATCCTTGAGGAACACCACTAGTCACGAGCAGCAAACCAGAAAAGGTCCTTTTTATTCCTACTCGCTGCCTCCTGCCTGTCAGCCATTCCTCTGTCCATGCCAGTATCTTTCCTGCAACACCATGTGATTTTATCTTGTAAAGTAGCCTCATGTGTGGCACCTTAAGAAATACCTTTGGAAAATCTAAGTAAATGACATCCACTGCCTCTCCTTTGTCCACCCTGCTTGATGCTTCCTTGAAGAACTCTAACAGATTTGTCAGGCAAGATCTCACTTTACAGAAACCATGCTGACTTTGACTTAGACTTATCATTAGTCTCCAAGTATCCTGAAACCTCATCCTTAATCATAGTCTCCAAGACTTTCCCAGCCACTGAGGTTAGGCTAACTAACCTATAATTTTCTTTATTTTGCCTTCCTCCCTTCTTAAAGAGTAGAGTGACATGACCAATGCATCCGTTCTCTCCTCAGCAACCTCTCTCAAGACTCTGGGATGTAGTCCACTTAGTCCAGATGACTTACCCACCTTAAGACCTTTGAGTTTGCCTAACACTTTGTAATGGCAATAGCACTCACTCCTGCTACCTGATTCTCACAGATCTCTGGCACACTGCTAGCATCTTCCACAGTGAAGAATGATGCAAAGTACTTACTAAGTTCATCTGCTATTTTTTTGTCCATCCCCCCCCCTCCCCCTGCTACTTCACCAGCATCATTTTCCAGTGGTCCAATATCAACTTTCACCTCCCTTTTATTCTTTCTATAACTGAAAAACCTTTTAGTATCCTGCTTTTTATTATTGGCTAGTTTTCTTTCATATTTCATCTTTTCTGTTCTTATAGCTTTTTAGATGCCTTTTGTTGAATTTTAAAAACTTCCCAATCATCCAACTTCCCAAATATTTTTGTTACCTTATATACCATTTCCTAGGCTTTTATGAAGTCCCTAACTTCCCTTTTCAGCCACAGATGCCTATCCCTGCCATTTGAGAACTTTTTCTGTGGAACATATCCATCTTACTCCTTCTGAACTATTCCCAGAAACATCAGCCTTCTCTGCTCTGCCATGATCCCCGCCAGTATCCTCCTCCAATCCACTTGGGCAGGCTCCTCTCTCATGCCCCTGTAATTCTCTTTATTCCATTGTGATACTGATACATGTGACTTACGCTTCTCCCTCTCAAACTGCAGAATAAATTCAATCATATTATGATCACTGCCTCCTAAGGGTTCCTTTACATCAAGCTCCCTAATAAGATCTGGACTATTAAACAACACCCAATCTAAGATGGCCTTTCCGGATTAGGCTCAAGCATAGGCTGCTGTAAAAAGTCTTTTCATAGGCATTCAACAAATTGCCTCCTTTGTGATTTGACACCAACCTGATTTTCCCAATCCCTTGCATATTGAGGTCCTCATTATAATTGTGTCATTAACCTTACTACGTGCCTTTTCAATCTTAATCCTACATCTTGGCTACTATTTGAAGGCCTATATATGATTTCCATTGTTTTTTTTAACCCTTGCAGTTTCTTAACTCCACCCACAAAAATTCAGCATTCTCTGATCCTATGTCATCTCTTTCTAAAGATATAACTCCATCTCTTACCAACAGAGCCACACTACCGCCTATGCTTTCCTGTCTGTCCTTTCAATACAAAGTATATCCTTTGCTATTAAAGCTCTCGACTGTGGCCTTCTTTCAGCCACAACTCAGTGTTGCCCACAGTGTCATACTGACAAATCTCAAATTGTGCCACGAGTGTGTCCACCTTATTCCGAGTGCTATGTGCATTTAAATAAACATCTTCAGTGCTACATTCTTCACTCTTTTGAATTTTGCCTCTGTGATACAGTTTAACTTTTTGCTCTGTCTGCATTTGTACCCAGTCACTGGCTTGTTCTTCCTTACATTCATGTTACATCCATCATCTACTTGTAAACCTGCTGACTCATCCTCATCTCTATCCTACTAGTTCCCATCCCCCTGCCATATTAGTTTAAACCACTGCCAACAGTTCCAGTAAACCTGCCCACAAGGAAATTGGTTCCCCTCCGATTCAAGTGCAACCTGTCCCTTTTGTACAAGTCCCACCTGCCCCAGAAGAGTTCCCAATTATCCAGAAATCTGAATCCCTGCTCCCTGCTTCAATTCTTCAGCCATTAATTTATCTGCCACCTCATTCTATTCCTATCTTCACTGTCGTGTGAAGAAACCAATAATTTACTAAAATATTGATAAAGTATCAAGTCACATGCCTTCAGCCTGTCTGGGATTCTGATGAACTAAGTGACAGCTGATCTGGATGAAGATCTCCTTGCACCATTCATGATCCTGGTCTGAAGAGCAGTCCAGGGATACACTGTGCATAGTTAAAAGAAGCTGCTTTCACATTCGTCAATCACAATATTTTTTAAAAAGCGGCTATCCTTCCTGTGATAAGCAAGAGGTGGTGTTAATTGCTTTCCTGTCATAAACAAGTTTTACCTTAACACTGCATCACTGCATGTTTCACAGCTACATGTCTTAGGGACTCATGATTATCAAATTTTTCGAGTAAGTCTGCTTGCTCAGCCTGGATGCTGGTAGAATACAACTGCATTTTAATTGTAAACATGCTTTTTAACCCTTGCACTACACCCACATAGCACCCAGGTTTTTAATTCTGCCAAACTATTCACTTACAAGCACTTTTTAACCATCATTTGACAGAACATCAGCTTTGATATTATGATTCATTTGCATGTCAATTAGTATTCACTTACTGAGCTACCATTGGGATACAATGGATGTGTAGCAATCCTCTCTCTGAGTAAAATTGCTAATTGGTGCTAAGTGGGCCAAGGAGAACTATCTAAGTCCATTGCTTACGAAATGTTAACAGTCAGTAGAGAGGGGAAAAATGCTACCTATCAGACTGAATTTAAACGCTTTGAAAAAGGGGCCTTGTGCTGAGCCATTCCATAAGTCAAAATAAGCCTGGGATAAATAAACAGGATGGAAGTCTCAGTCTGTAACATGTCCAACAAAATTAATTCATGTGATTGCTCTAAAACACACAGCTGCCAATATTTCAGACAATTTCAGACTAAATTGCCCATTTTAGTCAACTGCATGGGAAGTTGAAAAACTGACCTTGCCATTGCAGATGTGTTCTGTTCAAATTAGAGTTGAGTTATATTATTTGGGAGGAACAGATGGGTCTTAATTCCACTCCTGGCTCTGCTTTACCTGACCTAAGAGTGCTTGCTACTGACATTGCCTGCTCAAAGTAGAAACATGTTCCAATCCAAAGCTTTCACACCCTTACTTTCATGAGCACTTTGTTCCTGCATGAAGCATTTGCCGATCAGGTGTAACAACTCTGAAATGCAGGTTGAGACTCCCACCACAATAGTATACTCCAAGCACATCCAGAAGAGCACCCATTCATGACTGAAATATGAATGTCACCTAGTAGAGCATCAATGATAGCCCGTTTAGTCATTGTCTTCATAGGAGGTTACTGAGATTTTTATGCCATAAGATTGTTCCTGCTAGAACTAGGATCAGACTATGCAGGCTCATTTTCCTTGCTGTCAATTATTTTATTGAATTGATCTGAATTCCTGCTCAGTCAGTAAGGGTGATAGGACTCTGCACTAACTTATTTATCTTATTTGTTGTTTTTGAAGTATAAGATTGAACTTCCACAAAATTTAATTTGTCATGTCTTAGTATTTTCAGGTCAGACAATGAATGGTATTTTCATTAGAAATTTTCATGCTAAAAGCAAGTTTGACTTCTTCCAAAAGGTTAACTATTAATCTAAAAGTTGATTAAGTTGAGATTTTTGCCAGATCCACTGATTGGACATGCAAACAGTGAATCAGGGTCTACTGAGGAAGGGAATTGGACTCAATACATTAACTGATTTCTCTTTCCACAGATATTGTCTAAGTTCGTCCAGTATTTCTGCCATTGCTATACCTTCTGCTTTTTTAGTTGCTTTCTATTTTGCATCAGGCTGCAGTGTGTACTTGATTACACCGTAAGTGTGACACTTGTTGAATTAGCTTAGTTAGTCCTTAAATATCCAAGCTCAGAATCAGAATCAGGTTAATATCACTGGAATATGTTGTGAAATTTGTTGTTTTGTAGCAGCAGTACATTGCAATATATAGTAATAAAATACTATAAATTACAATAAGAAGTATATATAAAAAAATAAGTATTGCATAAAAGAGAGCAAAAATAGTGAGGTATTGTTCATGAGTTCAATGTCCATTCAGAAATCTGATGATAGAGGGGAAGAAGTTGTCCTGAAATATTATGTATATGTCTTCAGGCTCCTGTACCTCCTCCTTGATGGTAGCAAGGAGAAAAGAACATGTCCTGGGTAATGGGGTCCATAAGACCATAAGGCAAAGGAGCAGAAGTCGGCCATTAGGCCCATTGAGTCTGCTCCGACATTTTGTCATGAACTGATCCATTCTCCCATTTAGTACCACTCCCACGCCTTCTCACCATAACCTTTGATGCTCTGGCTACTCAGATACCAATCAATCTCTGCCTTAACTGCACCCAATAACTTGACCTCCACTGCCGCCCATGGCAACAAATTCCACAGATTCACCACCCTCAGGCTAAAGAAATTTCTTCAAATCTCTGTTCTGAATGGGCGCCCTTCAATCATTAATTCATGCCCTCTCATACTAGACTTCCCCACCATGGGAAACAACTTAGCCACATCCACTCTGTCCATACCCTTCAACATTCGAAATGATTCTATGAGGTCCCCCCTCATTCTTCTAAACTCCATGGAGTACAGTCCAAGAGCGGTCAAACATTCCTCATATGTTAACCTTCTCATTCCCGGATTCATTCTGGTGAATCTTCTCTGAACCCTCTCCAATGTCAGCACATCCTTTCTTAAATAAGGAGCCCAAAACTGCACACAGTATTCCAAGTGAGGTCTTACCAGTGCCTTATAGAGCCTCAACATCACATCCCTGCTCCTATACTCTATTCCTCTAGAAATGAATGCCAACATTGCATTCGCCTTCTTCACCACTGACTCAACCTGGAGGTTAACCTTGAGGGTATCCTGCACAAGGACTCCCAAGACCCATTGCATTTCAGAACTTTGAATTCTCTCCCCATTTAAATCATTGTCTGCCCGTTTATTTCTTCTACCAAAGTACATGACCATACACTTTCCAACATTGTATTTCATTTGCCACTTCTTTGCCCATTCTCCCAATCTATCCAAGTCTCTCTGCAGACTCTCTGTTTCCTCAGCACTACCGGCCCCTCCACCTATCTTTGTATCATCAGCAGACTTAGCCACAAAGCCATCTATTCCATAATCCAAATCGTTGATATGCAACATAAAAAGAAGCGGCCCCAACATGGACCCCTGTGGAACACCACTGGTAACCGGCAGCCAACCAGAATGGGATCCCTTTATTTCCACTCTCTGTTTCCTGCCAATCAACCAACACTCTATCCATGTATGTAACTTTCCCATAATTCCATGGGCTGTTATCTTGTTTAGCAGCCTCATGTGCGGCACCTGGTCAAAGGTCTTCTAAAAATCCCACACAACATCCACTACATCTCTCTTGTCTAGCCTACTTGTAATTTCCTCAAAAATGATTGGATGCTGCCTTCTGGAAGCATAACCTTTTGAAGGTGTCCTTGATGCTAGAGAGACTAGTGCCCATGATGGAGCTGGCTGAGTTTACAACTTTCTACAGCTCTTTCCAATCCTGTGTAGTGGCCTGTCCATACTAGACAGTGATGCAACCAGTTAGAATGATCTCCATGGTACATCTGTAGAAGCTTGCAAGAAACTTTGGTGACATATAGATTTTTCTCAAACTCCTACTGAAGTATAGCCACTGTTGTGCCTTCTTTGTAATTGTAACAATATTCTGGGCCCAGGATAGATCTTTGGAGATATTGACACATAAGAACTTGAAATTGCTCACCTTTTCCACTTTTGATCCCTCGAAGTGGACTGGCGTGTGTTCCATCAATTTTGCTTTCCTGAAGGATACAATCAATTCCTTGGTCTTACTGACATTGAGTACAAGATTATTGTTGTAACACCACTCAGCCAGTTGATCTATTTTGCTCCTGTACACCTCCTTGATACTATCTGAAATTCTGCCAACAATAGTTATGTCATCAGCAAGTTTATAGATGATGTTTGATCTGTGCCTGGCCACACAGGCATAGGTACAAAGAGAATAGAGCAGTCAGCTAAGGATAAGCACCCTTGAGGTGCGACAGTGTGGATTGTCAGTGAGAAGATGTTATTTCTGATTTGCACTGACTGTAGTTTTGCAGTGAGGAAGCCAAGGATCCAGTTGTAGAGGGAGGTACAGAGGCCCAGGTTTTGAGCTTGCTAATTAGAACTGACTATGATTGTTTTGAATGCTGAACTGTAATCATTAAACAGCTGTTGCCCTGGTGATCCAAGGTTGTGTGAAGATCCAGTGAGATTGCTTCCACTGCAGATGTATTGTGGTGATAAGCAAATTGCAGCAGGTCATTAGAGTCATTAGAGAAGTACAGCACAGAAACAAGACTTTCAGCCCATCTAGTCCATGCCAAAACCATTTAAACTGCCTACTCCCATCAACCTGCATTGGGACCATAGCCCTCCATCCCCCTACTATCCATATATCTATCCAAACTTCTCTTAAACGTTGAAATCAAGCTCGCGTCCACCACTTGAGCCAGCAGCTCATTTCACACTCTCGCGACCCTATGGGTAAAGAAATTTCTTCTCATGTTCCCCTTAAACTTCTCACCTTTCACCCTGAACACATGACTACTGGTTGTTGGGTTCGACTACAACCAATCCACCTAACCTCAGTGGGAAAAGTTTCCATGCAGTTACCCTTTCAATACCCTTCATAATTTTGTATACTTCTATCAAATCTCCTTTCAATCTTCTACATTTTAAAGAATAAAGTCCTAACCTATTCAGTTTTTCCTTATAACTCAAGTCCCCCCAGACCTGGCAACATCCTTGTGAATTTTCTCTGCACTTTTTCAAACTTATTTACATCTTTCCTTTTGATTGGTGACCAAAACTGCACACAATATTCCAAATTAGACATCACCAATATCTTATATAACTTCAACATAACATCCCATCTTCTGTACTCAATATAGTACTATAATCTATGAAGGTGACGTGCCAAAAGCTTTCTTTGTGACCTTATCTACCTGTGATGCCATTGTCAATGAATTCTGGGCCTGTGTTCCCAGATTCCTTTGTTCTTCCGTACTCCTCAGTGCCCTACTTTTCACTGTGTAACACCTACCCTAGTTGGTTCAATCAAAATGCAACACCTTGCACTTGTCTGGTATTTTCAGCCCATCTTTCCAGCTGATCCAGACCCCTCTGCAAACCACGACAGTCTTCTTCACTGTCCACTACACTGCTAATCTTGGTGCCATCTGCAAATTTACTGATCTAGTTAACCAGTCCATATCCAGATTGTCGATATAGATGACAGACAACAATGGACCCGGCATCGGTCCCTGTGGCACTCTACTAGTCGCAGGCCTCTGGTCAGAGAGGCAACCATCTACTACCACACACACAAAATGCTGGTAGAACACAGCAGGCTAGGCAGCATCTATAGGGAGAAGCGATGTCGACATTTCGGGCCGAGACCCTTCGTCAGGACTAACCGAAAGGAAAGATAGTAAGAGATTTGAAAGTAGAGGGGGGAGGGGGAAATGTGAAATGATAGGAGAAGACCGGAGGGGGTGGGATAAAGCTAAGAGCTGGAAAGGTGATTGGCGAAAGTGATACAGAGCTGGAGAAGGGAAAGGATCATGGGACGGGAGGCCTCAGGAGAAGGAAAGGAGGAGGTGGGAGCACCAGAGGGAGATGGAGAACAGGCAAACAACTAAATATGTCAGGGATGGGGTAAGAAAGGGAGAAGGGGCATTAACGGAAGTTAGAGAAGTCTACCAGCATTTTGTGTGTGTTGTTGTTTGAATTTCCAGCATCTGAAGATTTCCTCGTGTTTGCTCTTTAAATGCATCTACTACCACTCTGTTTTTTTTCCCACAAAGCCAATGTCTAATCCAATTTACGGCCTCATCTTGAATGCCAACCAAATGACCATTCTTGTCCATGTGGGACCTTGTCAAATGCCTTGCCATTCTTGTCCATTACCACCCTGATCTTCCAGAGGACCAGTTTCATCCTTTACAACCCTGTTGTTCTTAACATATCTGTAGAATCCCTTAGGAGTCTCCTTCACCTGGTCTGCTAGGGCAACCTCATGTCTTCTTTTAACCCTCCTGATTGCTTTAAGTGTCCTCTTGCATTTCTTGATCTCCATAAGCACCTCATTTATTCCTAGCTGCTATGCTCAACCTTTTATTTCTTAACCAGAGTGTGTATGTACAACTGGCTCTGTTGGTCTAAGCACCTTTATCCCCCTTGGCTATGTCCACCCATTTCTCACTCCCATCATCACCCTCCTCAGCTGGTTCCACCTATCGTCTGCCAGATCCTGGCTTCCCATCTTCCATCTCGTAACACCCACCATCTCCCCTCTACATACTCGGCTCTGATGCAAGGTCTCGACCTGAAACGTCGACCACCATCCCGCCGCCCCCACAGATGCAGCCCGAGCCACTGAGTTCCTCCAGCGATTGGCTTTCTGCTCCAGATTCCAGCGTCTTCAGCCTCCTGTGTCTCTGCTATTCACATCACCTTTGGACCTGTGTGTGTCTGCATGCATGCGTGTGCGTATGGGTGTCTGTATATGTGTATGCATCCATGTGTATACTTGGGAGTGTCTACATCTGTGTGGGTCTCCCTTGGGTTTTATGTGCATTTGTCTCTCTTCTCTCCCCCTCCCTCCACTGTCCCCTCTACCCTCCCCTCCTTCCCCCCTTCCTTATTCTGTATGTGTATTGGAATTAGTTTATTATTATCACAAGTACTGGGGTACAGTGAAAAACTTGCAATACTGTTCATACAGATCAGATCATTACAGCATGCATTCAGGTAGAACAAGGTAAATCGGTAAAAATGCAGAATGAAGTGTAACAGTTGCAGAGGAAGTGCAGTGCAGAAAAACAATAAAGTACAAGACCGTGTTAAGGGCGTGCCGTTCTGGTTTCCACACGCTCTTGCTTTCCCGTCAACCGTGTTCGAATCCTTTTTTTTGGATGTGCCAAAACATTAGAACTGGTGCAAAACATCAGCTGAGTGTTTGTTTAAAAAATATGAAGTATTTATTTGAAATCTGTGGCCTCCTTGTCTCAAGTATGAAGCTCGTGGTGTTAATTTTGGGCTGGGGTGGAGAGCATGGGTTGGAGGTTAGGGTGAGGGGAAGCGTCACAGTTGGTAAGAATCCCTCCCCCCTACCCCAACCCCCTGAGGAGGAGCCTTAACTCCTGCATCTCCTCACCAGTTTCCAGAGTCTCCCAGTGGGAATGTGTTTCCATAAACAAGCTATCCCTGCGGTCGAGGTTGATAACAGACTATAAGCAGGGAATTGAGGTTCATAAGGCTCTTCAGTCCATCATCTTGCTGCCATCCTATCTGTACTGATCCCATATAATAGAAGACAGAACAGGAACAGGCCTTTCAGCCCATCATGTCTGTACTGAACACAAAACTGAACCAAACAAAATCTCTTCGGCCTGTACACGATCCATATCCCTCAATCCCCTGCACATCTATGTGTCTGTCTAATTGTCTCTTACACATCACTAATGTATCTGCCTCTATCACCACCCAGAGCAGTTCACTTCCAGGCATTCACCACACTCTGTGTGTAGTTAAAAAGAACTCCTTTCAACATTCTTCCACCCCACCCCCCAACTTAAATTCACATCCTTGAGTACTTGCCATTTCTACCCAGGAAAAAGACTGTCTATCTACTGTATGCCTCTCATAATCTTATGAAATTCTATCAGATCTCCCGTCAGTCTCTGCCTCTACAAAGAAAACAACCCATTTGTCCAGCTGAAAAACCCTCTAATCCAGGCAGCATTGGGGTAAACCACATTATTTATTTATTTATTTATTCAGAGATACAACACTTCCAGACCAATGAGCTTACAGCGCCCATTTGCACCCATGTGACCAATTAACTTCATAACCTGTATGTCTTTAGAATGTGGGAGGAAATTGGAGCACCCAGCGGAAACCCACACAATCACGTACAAACTCCTTACAGGACTAAAGCCAGGTTGCTGGCACAGTAATAACATTACGCTTTGCACTGTTCTACTGTGCCACCCCTATTGTCTGCACCCTTTCCAAAGGATCTGCTTCCTTCCTGTAATGGGGCAACCAGAAATGAATGTAATACTCCAAGTTTTCTGTAGCTGAAACATTACTTCCTGGCTCTTATACTCAATGCCCTTGTTGTGAGGGCATGAAGGACATATGCCTTCTTTATCATCCTATCCACTTGTGTTGTCACTTTCAGGGAGGCATTATCTACTTGAGGAACAAAATTATTACAGCATAGTACACTCTCTTTGGCCCATGATGTTGCACCAACCTTTTAAACTACTTCAAGATCAATCTAACACTTCCCTCCCACATAGTTCTCCATTTTTCTATCATCCATGTGTCTGTCTAAGAATCTCTTAAACATCTCTAAGGTATCTGTCTTAATCCTCATAGAAGAAGAAGAAGAATTAACTCAGCAGTGGAGTTATCGGGGCACCATCATGACAGTGTTTCCGTAGCAAGCTATTCTTGTTTTTATGAGGCCGAGTTGCTAGCTCGACACTCAACCCGACTTGGATTCGAACTCGGGAACTTTCAGTCCGGAGTCTGGCGCTGATATTATTGTGCCACCAAGCTGGACATTAATCCTTATTAGACCACCCAAATGTTCCACTTCTAGTCTGTTTCTGCTTCATAAAACTGAATCTATGTTCACAGTCAGCACTAGAAGCTTGAAATGTTCTAAAAATGTCAACAAGGGTTGACAATTCTTCATTTCTAAGCAGGTCGTTCAACGTATCAGTAAATATCTTAATCGAACCGGTCTTAACTTCCTCAGAATTGACAAATCCAGGTCCTTGCTTAGGCAATAGTTGATTCTGGCCAACTTCTCAAAGCACTTCCTCAGAGTAGATGTGAGTGCAATTGGGTGGTAGTCATTGAGGCAGTTCACCCTACTGGGCACTGGTATGATTGTCGCCCTTTTGAAGCCGGTCGGAACCTTCAACTGCAGCAGGGAGAGATTGAAGATGTTGTTGAACACTCCCGCCATTGGTTGGTAGAGGTATTCCGCACTGTAGCAGGTACACCATCATGGCCAGCTGCCTTATGAGAGACGTTCTGATATTGGCCTCTGAGACAGAGATCACAGAGTCACCAGATGCTGCAGGGATATGCACTGGTGCAATTTTATTCTCCCTTTCAGAGCATGCATAAAAGGCATTGAGCGCATCTGTTTGAAGCTCAAAGTAAACATATTATCTAAGTACATATCTGTCACCATTTTCAGTAGAAACCTGAGATTCATGTTCTTGTGGGCAGGCAAAGTAAATACAAGAAGCACAACAGAATCAATGCAAGATTGCACTCAACAGGATGTACAACAACCAATGTGAAAAAATGGGCAAATACAAAAAAAAGAAATAATAAATGATAATAATAAAAATTCTTATTGTCAGTACTTGTTTGCAAATTATATATAAAATTGTGACATCATGCATCTCACAACTAATCATCACTCACTTAGGAAATACAATATACTTACAGAAGGATGTCGTAAGGGAATGAAAGGATGTAAGAACAACTGATAATAGATTCTGTAATTCTATATCAAGCCAAGAGGAAAAATGGAAATCTTTCATGTTATGTTGATCACCAAAAAGCATTTAATTCTGTCCCACACTTGTAGTTAATAGAAGTTTCTAATATATATAAACTACACATAATGCTTGTGAAATTCCTACAACATCTGATGAAGTAATGGAGTACTATAATCGTCCTATCAATTAACAATCAAGATTACACACACCTTCATCAATAAAGCTAAAGCAATTGATTCACATAGTAGAACTATCTTGTAAAGATATAAACATAAACTTTGGACTGGATAAGTGCAGAACATTAAAAATAAGGAAAGGTGCATTAAAGCTAGATGAATATTAAATAATGCAGCAGGATGCAATACAACTGATGGATGAATATAAAACATAAAAATGTTTGGGATATTAACAAACAAAGAAAATATATCATAGTGCAATAAAGGGAAAACTTACAACAGAATTTACTTCAAGGCTTAAGAAAATCTGCCAAACAGAGCTGAATGGTAAAAATTAAGGCAATAAACATTTCTGCTCTACCCATATTACTGTATTCCTTTCACGTAATATTTGGCCTGAAACTTATCTGGAAAATTTACGAAGAAAAATAAGAACAGAAAGGACAAATTTTAGAAAGCACTAAGTATACTTGAACACATTTAGATTAACACTACCTAGGACAAACAGAGGAAGAAGAACAGATTTAAAAAAGCTACCCAACAGTCAGATAAAGCTTCAAAGATATATTTTAATCAACGAAAACAGGTTTCAGCACTCCACACGAACATATGCAATTCTGATAAAGAAGTGCACACCACTAAACCTAAATGAAAGCACAACCCAGAAAATTGACGAGTTTATCACTTCAGAAGAAGAAGTTAACCAATGAAGGGGCAAGACCCTCCATCAGAGCAGACTAGATGTCAACAAGAAAACAATTTGTGGATTGGACTCTGTAATTCGCATTATGATGGGTTCTAGTTTCTGCTTAACCCTTTTTTGGTTGCTATTTTGGGCGATTTTGAATTGGGATGTCCTGGAGATAATGAACACTGAGCTGAACTAAATATGCTTCAAGTCTTTTCAATTTTGTGTTTAATATGTGTTATTTTTCACTTTTTTGTTCACACAAATTGTTTATTTTAGGGTGGGGGGGTTGAGGTTATCTTTGTTTTATGGCTGTCTGTGGGGAAGATGAATATCAGGGTTGTATACTGCATATATACTTTAATAATCAATGTACTTTGAAAACTTTGAATTGAAAGCCTGGCTCAGATTTGGACACCTCTTCCCAGAAACAGAGCGGTTCCTTGTAGCAATACAGGACCAGGTGGTTCACACGAAAAAAGTATCAAAAGTACAGGAAAGCACAAATGACAAATGCAGAAAACTCCAAGAGAAACCAGAAGCTGTCCAACACTTTACAGGATCCCACAGCAGTTTAACTCAATCTAATGACTTACGTAGGCACTATCAAGTGACAAACATCATTCAGTAGAATACAAACTCACAAAAGACATGGCGCTGTACTATAAATACAAGCCTGATCCAATTTTAGAGTTTGAGGCCTACAACTTATATTATGACTGATCCATTGCTGCAGATAGGAGAATCCATAATAACTGTCCAGATATAGTATTACAGGATGAACAAGCACAAACTACTTAATAGCCATTCCAAACACACACAGTGTACAGAAATCAATAAGTGAAAAACACTAGAAATATGCCAAATTAAAATAGGAATTTTAAAGACTAGGGAACATCAACAGGGTATATATTTTCCCAAGTATTAATATCTACTACTGGTATCATCTGAAAGTCAGGACACAATAGCATTAAATGATTAGGCTTACACAGCAATATTTATGTAAATCGCTGGAAAGCCACCGTACTAAAGCAATACTAGAATAGTCTGAAAGTTCCTAGCAATTGAGAAGTAAGACTGCTTGGCTATGTTTGTATCTCCAGAGCTGAGAAAAAAGTAATAATAATAATAAGTAAATAAATAAACAATAAATTTGATGAATCCAAGTGGGTGTGAAGCATCACAGCCATTCATTCTGGGGATCTCCCATCCACTGCCACC